>NC_057731.1:55039918-55161319 GCF_004010195.1 Chiloscyllium plagiosum | reverse complement strand
GAAAGGTGTGGGGAGGGAAATATATCCCTGGTGGTGGGGTCTTTTTGGAGGTGGCGGAAATGTCGGCGGATGATTTGGTTTATGCGAAGGTTGGTAGGGTGGAAGGTGAGCACCAGGGGCGTTCTGTTCTTGTTACGGTTGGTGGGGTCTGAGGGCGGAGGTGCGGGATGTGGACGAGATGCGTCGGAGGGCATCTTTAACCACATGGGAAGGGAAATTGCAGTCTCTAAAGAAGGAGGCCATCTGGTGTGTTCTGTGGTGGAACTGGTCCTCCTGGGAGCAGATACGGGGGAGGCGGAGGAATTGGGAGTGCTGGCCAGAGTTCACAGCCCTTAAAAGTTACGTCATGCAAATCTATCGATTAAGTTTTAGGGACTGTAAGTTTCCTGATTAGGGATTCCTGTTTGTGCCAGTTAGAGAAGTAACCTTCTGGAGGTCTCTTACAAACTCTCTCTTTGGTCGTCTCTTCAAGTGAGAATGACACTTGTTCATGGGAATTACCAGGCACAGGGAGTCTTTTAAAGTGGAGAGGTTAGTGCATTAAACCTACAATAGAGTTGTGGTTGATAATAAAACATCGTGAAAATACCATTTATGTTTCAGAAGGATTTACAGATTGACAATCAACTGGTTTACTGCGTTATGACACCATCCCCTCCCTCGTTGACCAGCACCTCCTGAGGTGAGACGTGAACCCAGAACATCTGACCCAGATGTCACTACTGTATCAGATGACCAACTCACTCTTTTTATAAACTAAAGCATAACTGACCACTCCCATGCTGCCACTGTGGGGCTAGGATGGGGACTTGATTGGGAGAGCAACTGAAGTGAGCAAAGTAAATTACCTCAAAATCACACAACGCTGAAGGCGGCCATTTGGCCCATCATGAACATACTGGATGGCTCTTCGAAACAGCTACTCAATTAATCTCAGCCCCGTGCTCTCTCCTTGTAGCTCTGTATATTTATTCTTTTAAAGAATTCACTCCTTTTTTTTAATGTTACTAGTGAAGTGGCTTTTCAAGCAGTTCATTCCAGATTAAATGCAATGTACAAAAATCTCCTTGTCTTTAATGTTTTGTAATGAAAGTGCTTTATAATGACAGATTGTGGAATTGTTTGCTACTAGTGTCATCCAGTAAGATACAACTCAAAGGAATTAAAATTCAATTGAGGAAAATAACTGAAAGCACAAAAGCATTTTGAAAGACAAGTTAAAGAGTTCAATGTTAATTCTAAGTCTTTAACGTGAAAGATTCTGCTTGCATTTGGACTGATTTTCAGTGCACCATTTTATATAAATGACACAATGTTGAGAAAGCCATTCAACAGTCCTGAAATACTCAACCCTGACATGTCCTGGCATAAGCTACCCGTCTTATTATATTATATCTGACAACACTCACACAACAAACACCTCATTTGGCTGAACTCCAAACGTTAGCCTCCAGAAAAAAAGTCAGGAGGCCCTGTGAGATTGTTAAAAAACAGCTTTGGCAACATACAGCATGTAAACTGAAAATATGGTGACAGCTGTCACATCAACACTTTAAATGAACTGCTTAGCAAATATTGCACTTATTTCTTTGAACCTGTCGATTGCTACCAGAGTCTAACATCTTGAATTCCTCCGAGATTTATGTAAGAATTCTGAAACTGCTCTTATCCTTGAAAAGAAAGAAAATTGCAGTATGGGCTTAAGTGGCAAAAAGAAAGTTCGATGAATACTGCAGTTTTAATAATCCAAGACAGTGTAGTGCAACTGTGTAGTACTTGTGTTGTACCAACACGAGAGTGCATTGGTACTGTCAGGGATTAGAACCTGCCATATCGATAATGGTGCTGCCATCAAAGAAGGAGAATCTGCAACCAAATGTAATGGACAAAGGAATCGCAAAGTCCGATATGAAAGTACTGTTTGACTGAAAGTTCTTTATATTCTGTGGTGAAAGTTAGGTGAACATTGAGAACTGGGAAAATCATGTTATGCCATTAAGATGAGAAACCAGATAAGCAGATCATTCCAATTCCCTCATCGGAGTACTGGTTTCAAAGGATGCTATAGATTGGGGTTGGCTAGCTGAGTTTGCAATATCGAGTGACTCCAACCAACATGGGTTCAGTTCCCACACCAGCTGAGGTTATTATGAAGGACTCTCCTTCTCAATCTCTCCCCTCGTCTGGTGACCCTCAGGTTAAACCACCATCTGTCATCTCTCTTTAATGAGACGGTATGGTGACTTTACCTCATTCCTGATGAAGGGCTTCTGCCTGAAACGTTGATTCTCCTGCTCCTCGGGTGCTGCCTGACGTGTTGTGCTTTTCCAGCACCACTCTAATCTTGACTCTGAGCTCCAGCATCTGCAGTCCTCACTTTCTCCCTGGTGACTTTACCTGTTGTACTTGATTCACAGAGGCACAAGCCTGTCTGAGGCATTACCAAACTGGCCGCTGTTTACATGTTGTCCCACCCAGTAATCAGTTCCGCTGAAGTAAATGTGATTGAATAGTGAGTGAGGAGGATAACACACAGGCTCTTTAACACCCACAGCTTCATGCTACCAGCCATTACAACTCCAAATTCGCTTTGTGTTAGACGACTGTCTGGGGCCACCAATCCTGCTTGGATGTGCAGTGACTATAACGAGGTCAGCCAGGTGGACCTCACAGAGTATGAGTTCCCCGACTGGGGCAGTTAATGCGGTCCAATCAGGGAGCCCTGGCTGATAGATACAAACAGGAGTGTCAGAGGGAGCTGGATCAGTGTCAAGGACTTTCCACATGGAAATAAAAGGTGATTTGGTGACAGGATACCGGTCTCTATGGAGATATTTCTGATGGATTCCTGGAGGCTGGTATCCCACAATCTCCAACTGCCCCATCCAGTCGACACTTTGGCCTCTTCTACCCCAGATAGCCTTAGAAATAATGAAGAAAATGCTTCAATGTCACAGGAATGTTGGAATAACTGTGTGATCTTGCTCCTTTGATGCAGAGAGCCTGAGAACGTACAGTTCAGAAGCAGGACTAAGTCTCTTGGCCTGCCTCTAGCTTCCTCCACCGTTCAATCTGACCCTGGCTGATTGGAGTATTTACCTTCCCGCTGATGACCTTTCAGCCCTTTGCTTATCAAGAATCTATCTACCTCCAGCTAAAAAATATTCCAAGTTTGCTTTAATCCTTTAATTTTCAGATTTTTGAATGCCACATTTTTTTTAACCTCTCAGACACACCGCAGCAACCCTGGAAGCTTGGCAAAGCTAACACTGCTCTTTATTTTACCTGGTCACAGGGGAACCACACCATCCACTGACAGCTGCATCTTCAAAGATGCAAAATGCTGAGATTTTGGCTTTCTATTACATTTTTCAGCAACCAATCTGCTCAAAGGCATCCTTACTGTTACCTTTGATCTCCTCGTATCTTTTAAATTAACTGCTCTCTCTCAGCCTGTTTACTGTTCCTGGTTCTCCTCATCTCCACTCCCCAAGGTCCTCTCATCTCCACTCCCCAAGGTCCTCCTCATCTCCACTCCCCAAGGTCCTCTCATCTCCACTCCCCAAGGTCCTCCTCATCTCCACTCCCCAAGGTCCTCTCATCTCCACTCCCCAAGGTCCTCCTCATCTCCACTCCCCAAGGTCCTCTCATCTCCACTCCCCAAGGTCCTCCTCATCTCCACTCCCCAAGGTCCTCTCATCTCCACTCCCCAAGGTCCTCCTCATCTCCACTCCCCAAGGTCCTCTCATCTCCACTCCCCAAGGTCCTCCTCATCTCCACTCCCCAAGGTCCTCTCATCTCCACTCCCCAAGGTCCTCCTCATCTCCACTCCCCAAGGTCCTCTCATCTCCACTCCCCAAGGTCCTCCTCATCTCCACTCCCCAAGGTCCTCTCATCTCCACTCCCCAAGGTCCTCCTCATCTCCACTCCCCAAGGTCCTCTCATCTCCACTCCCCAAGGTCCTCCTCATCTCCACTCCCCAAGGTCCTCTCATCTCCACTCCCCAAGGTCCTCCTCATCTCCACTCCCCAAGGTCCTCTCATCTCCACTCCCCAAGGTCCTCCTCATCTCCACTCCCCAAGGTCCTCTCATCTCCACTCCCCAAGGTCCTCCTCATCTCCACTCCCCAAGGTCCTCTCATCTCCACTCCCCAAGGTCCTCCTCATCTCCACTCCCCAAGGTCCTCTCATCTCCACTCCCCAAGGTCCTCCTCATCTCCACTCCCCAAGGTCCTCTCATCTCCACTCCCCAAGGTCCTCCTCATCTCCACTCCCCAAGGTCCTCTCATCTCCACTCCCCAAGGTCCTCCTCATCTCCACTCCCCAAGGTCCTCTCATCTCCACTCCCCAAGGTCCTCCTCATCTCCACTCCCCAAGGTCCTCTCATCTCCACTCCCCAAGGTCCTCCTCATCTCCACTCCCCAAGGTCCTCTCATCTCCACTCCCCAAGGTCCTCCTCATCTCCACTCCCCAAGGTCCTCTCATCTCCACTCCCCAAGGTCCTCCTCATCTCCACTCCCCAAGGTCCTCTCATCTCCACTCCCCAAGGTCCTCCTCATCTCCACTCCCCAAGGTCCTCTCATCTCCACTCCCCAAGGTCCTCCTCATCTCCACTCCCCAAGGTCCTCTCATCTCCACTCCCCAAGGTCCTCCTCATCTCCACTCCCCAAGGTCCTCTCATCTCCACTCCCCAAGGTCCTCCTCATCTCCACTCCCCAAGGTCCTCTCATCTCCACTCCCCAAGGTCCTCCTCATCTCCACTCCCCAAGGTCCTCTCATCTCCACTCCCCAAGGTCCTCCTCATCTCCACTCCCCAAGGTCCTCTCATCTCCACTCCCCAAGGTCCTCCTCATCTCCACTCCCCAAGGTCCTCTCATCTCCACTCCCCAAGGTCCTCCTCATCTCCACTCCCCAAGGTCCTCTCATCTCCACTCCCCAAGGTCCTCCTCATCTCCACTCCCCAAGGTCCTCTCATCTCCACTCCCCAAGGTCCTCCTCATCTCCACTCCCCAAGGTCCTCTCATCTCCACTCCCCAAGGTCCTCCTCATCTCCACTCCCCAAGGTCCTCTCATCTCCACTCCCCAAGGTCCTCCTCATCTCCACTCCCCAAGGTCCTCTCATCTCCACTCCCCAAGGTCCTCCTCATCTCCACTCCCCAAGGTCCTCTCATCTCCACTCCCCAAGGTCCTCCTCATCTCCACTCCCCAAGGTCCTCTCATCTCCACTCCCCAAGGTCCTCCTCATCTCCACTCCCCAAGGTCCTCTCATCTCCACTCCCCAAGGTCCTCCTCATCTCCACTCCCCAAGGTCCTCTCATCTCCACTCCCCAAGGTCCTCCTCATCTCCACTCCCCAAGGTCCTCTCATCTCCACTCCCCAAGGTCCTCCTCATCTCCACTCCCCAAGGTCCTCTCATCTCCACTCCCCAAGGTCCTCCTCATCTCCACTCCCCAAGGTCCTCTCATCTCCACTCCCCAAGGTCCTCCTCATCTCCACTCCCCAAGGTCCTCTCATCTCCACTCCCCAAGGTCCTCCTCATCTCCACTCCCCAAGGTCCTCTCATCTCCACTCCCCAAGGTCCTCCTCATCTCCACTCCCCAAGGTCCTCTCATCTCCACTCCCCAAGGTCCTCCTCATCTCCACTCCCCAAGGTCCTCTCATCTCCACTCCCCAAGGTCCTCCTCATCTCCACTCCCCAAGGTCCTCTCATCTCCACTCCCCAAGGTCCTCCTCATCTCCACTCCCCAAGGTCCTCTCATCTCCACTCCCCAAGGTCCTCCTCATCTCCACTCCCCAAGGTCCTCTCATCTCCACTCCCCAAGGTCCTCCTCATCTCCACTCCCCAAGGTCCTCTCATCTCCACTCCCCAAGGTCCTCCTCATCTCCACTCCCCAAGGTCCTCTCATCTCCACTCCCCAAGGTCCTCCTCATCTCCACTCCCCAAGGTCCTCTCATCTCCACTCCCCAAGGTCCTCCTCATCTCCACTCCCCAAGGTCCTCTCATCTCCACTCCCCAAGGTCCTCCTCATCTCCACTCCCCAAGGTCCTCTCATCTCCACTCCCCAAGGTCCTCCTCATCTCCACTCCCCAAGGTCCTCTCATCTCCACTCCCCAAGGTCCTCCTCATCTCCACTCCCCAAGGTCCTCTCATCTCCACTCCCCAAGGTCCTCCTCATCTCCACTCCCCAAGGTCCTCTCATCTCCACTCCCCAAGGTCCTCCTCATCTCCACTCCCCAAGGTCCTCTCATCTCCACTCCCCAAGGTCCTCCTCATCTCCACTCCCCAAGGTCCTCTCATCTCCACTCCCCAAGGTCCTCCTCATCTCCACTCCCCAAGGTCCTCTCATCTCCACTCCCCAAGGTCCTCCTCATCTCCACTCCCCAAGGTCCTCTCATCTCCACTCCCCAAGGTCCTCCTCATCTCCACTCCCCAAGGTCCTCTCATCTCCACTCCCCAAGGTCCTCCTCATCTCCACTCCCCAAGGTCCTCTCATCTCCACTCCCCAAGGTCCTCCTCATCTCCACTCCCCAAGGTCCTCTCATCTCCACTCCCCAAGGTCCTCCTCATCTCCACTCCCCAAGGTCCTCTCATCTCCACTCCCCAAGGTCCTCCTCATCTCCACTCCCCAAGGTCCTCTCATCTCCACTCCCCAAGGTCCTCCTCATCTCCACTCCCCAAGGTCCTCTCATCTCCACTCCCCAAGGTCCTCCTCATCTCCACTCCCCAAGGTCCTCTCATCTCCACTCCCCAAGGTCCTCCTCATCTCCACTCCCCAAGGTCCTCTCATCTCCACTCCCCAAGGTCCTCCTCATCTCCACTCCCCAAGGTCCTCTCATCTCCACTCCCCAAGGTCCTCCTCATCTCCACTCCCCAAGGTCCTCTCATCTCCACTCCCCAAGGTCCTCCTCATCTCCACTCCCCAAGGTCCTCTCATCTCCACTCCCCAAGGTCCTCCTCATCTCCACTCCCCAAGGTCCTCTCATCTCCACTCCCCAAGGTCCTCCTCATCTCCACTCCCCAAGGTCCTCTCATCTCCACTCCCCAAGGTCCTCCTCATCTCCACTCCCCAAGGTCCTCTCATCTCCACTCCCCAAGGTCCTCCTCATCTCCACTCCCCAAGGTCCTCTCATCTCCACTCCCCAAGGTCCTCCTCATCTCCACTCCCCAAGGTCCTCTCATCTCCACTCCCCAAGGTCCTCCTCATCTCCACTCCCCAAGGTCCTCTCATCTCCCAGGTGAATTTGAGGTCGGGGTGGAAGGTGTTAGTGTAGTGGATGAACTGTTCAACCTCCTCGTGGGAGCACGAGGTAGCGCCGATACAGTCATCAATGTAGCGAAGAAAAAGATGGGGGGTGGGGCCAGTGTAGTTGCGGAAGATGGATTGTTCCACATACCCTACTGAATAAGTGGGTTATCGAGAACACTATTGAAGGAGATGGAAAACAGCAATATTTGGGGTGGAATTCCGTGAAGTGGAACTCAGCCAGCTGAAGGATCTTCTGGTCCATGGAATGATAAAGCGAGAGAAGGAGAAGACCATCTTGGACAAAGCAACCCCAGCGATTGTCATCATAGAGTCATGGAGTCATTTAGCACGGAAGCAGACCCTTCGGTCCAACCCTTCCATGCCCGCCAGATATCCTAAATTAATCTCGTCCTATTTGCAAGCATTTAGCCTATAACCCTCTAACCCCTTCCTACTCATATCCCCATATTTTTAAATATTGTAATTGTACCAGCCTCCACCACTTCCTCTGGCAGCTTATGATGTACACATATATCCACCCTCTGCTTGGAAATGTTGCCCCTTTAGGCCCCTTTTAAATCTTCCTCCTCTCACCTTCGATTTGTGCCCCTCTAGTTCTGGACTCCCCGTACCCTGGGTAAATGATCTTGCCCCTGCAGCACCGATGCTCATTTGCAGCAGTCTGTACCATCAATAAGATTCACTGCAGAAATTCACCAAAGATCCTCAGCCAACAGCTTCCAAACCCATGACCACTTCCATCTGGAAGGACAAGGGCAGCAAACACACGGGAACACCATCACCACCACTCACCATCCTGACTTGGAAATAGATTGTTGTTTCTTCACTATCACTGGGTAATGTTCTGGAACTCGTCCTTCGTGACAATATGAGTCTATCTAAATCAAATGGACTGCAGCAACTAAAGGCGGCAGCTCACCAGTACATTCTCCAGTGTAACTAGAGATGGATAACCAATGTTGCTGAGTCAGAGAAGCCACGGAATGAGCAAAAGGGGACTGGAGTTAGAAAACTAGCAGGTATTGAGGGGGTATAGGGATATTGAGGGCATGGGAAACTGAACATGAAGGTTTTAAATTTGGTGCAAAGTGAAATAGGAATTCAATGTATATAACTGCTGCCCTCTGTGCCTGATCAATAGAAAATGTTGCTCAGGATGTTCCCATCCCTAATTAATATTTAAATTACTCCTCTGAACCTGAGTATTTATGATGAAAACATCCCCTACTACACTGATGTACAAGATGAATAGTATAATACATCTTTGCTGTCATTTATGATCAGATCTGTATGATTTACACCTTTCATCCTGGGAACCTGATTGAGTGTTGTAAGAGCTGAAAGGTAATATTAAAGTCTGCTGCATCAAATGAGTTGGATGATTTAATAAACTGATATCTTTCAGCACTGATGATTATTATGATGAACAACTGTCATGTTTATCATAGTTAGCATTATATCTGGCTGTAGCTATAGCCACCAAAATACAGGATAACATCCTGACCGTGTTACAGGGAAAACAGCTATTACAACTCGAGATAAAAACACAATTGTTCATTAAACTAACTTATTGCTGTAGGAGGAAAAGTCTGAGAAATGGATTGACTTAGAGACCCAACCCACAAAGAAAAATGATGGTTTTTATTTATTCTTCAATTTCTTAAGGAGACTGACAGCTTTATGACTAAAGTAATTAATCATCTCCAGAATCTCTCTGTTCCATCGAGGGAACTTCAGAAACCTTCCCCAAGAATCCCAATGAAATCCATCCCAGCTCTCATCTAGGGATTACTTGTTTGGAGCCTTGTAGAGTTGCGTTTCTCCCACATCTGGAATTGCATTCAGCGAGTGTCCTTGATGTGGAGTCAATGGAAGGAACAGAAGACCATAGCACTATGCTCCCTCTCCAGTTTAATTCTGGATTTTATTATACTCACTCATGGAATGTGAGTGTCACTGGCCGGGTTCATTTTTCATTCTGAACAGCCATTGAGTTGATGGTGGGGAACTACCTTGCTGGATATAACTGAGTGCTCTGTGAGGTGACAACAGAGGATAGTTAACAGCCAATCACATTGTTGAGGATGGATACACATATTGGCCAGAGTCTGGGGAAAAGATAGCAGGTGTCATAGAAACAAAGAAAATAGGAGCAGGACTAGGCCATTCGGCCTTTTGAGGAGAAAGTGAGGACTGCAGATGTTGGAGACCAGAGCTGAAAATGTGTTGCTGGAAAAGCGCAGCAGGTCAGGCAGCATCCAAGGAGCAGGAGAATCGACGCTTCGGGCATGAGCCCTTCTTCAGGAATGGGGGAAGAGAGCTTCTTCAAGGAAGGATTCCTGAAGAAGGGCTCATGCCCAAAACGTCGATTCTCCTGCTCCTTGGATGCTGCCTGACCTGCTGCGCTTTTCCAGCAACACATTTTCAGCTCATTCGGCCCTTTGAGCCTGTCCCACCATTCAATATGATCATGGCTGATCATGCAATCTCAGTATTCCATTCCCACCCTCTTCCTTTGATTCCTTTAGCCACAAGGGACATACCCAGCTCCCTCTTGAATATATCTAATGATCTGGCTCCAAAAGCTTCCGGCGGAGAGAATTCCACAGGTTCACAACTCTCTGAGTGAAAATAAATTCTTCCTCATCTCAATCCTAAATTATTCTTACACCTTATTCTTAGACTGTGACCCCCTTGATCTGGACTTCCCCAACATCGGGAACATTCTTCCCGCATCTAGCCTGTCCAGTCCCATCAGGATATTATGTTTCTATGAGATCCTCCCCCCATTATTCTAAATTCCAGTGAGTACAAGTCCAGCTGATTTAGTCTTTCTTCATATGTCCTTCCTTAAAGGACATTCATCAACCAGATGGGTTTTTACAACAGGTTGGCATTTACATGGTCACCATTGCTAACACTAGCTTTCTATTGTGAATTGATGCAGAGTGGAGCTTACATTCCATAATGGTCATTTGTACTCATGCCCATGGTCCGTTGACCAAGCCTCTGGATTAGTAGCCCAGTAACATCACCACTCTGTCCCAATAAGCAAGCTGGATGCATCATGCCTCAAATTTCAGCCTACAGCGGTGAGACTGCCAGACCCAGGATTACAGTGTAACCCAAAATGGTTCAATGGTATTAAAAAAACTGTGTGTTAGTGGAAAGAGTGAACACAATAAGCCAAATGAATTTAGCATGGAAATACTCATTGGGTCAAACAGAATCTGTAACAAGAGGACAAGATCTCACATTTAAAATTTGAAGCTATGTATCAAGTGCTGGAAAGTGGGTTTAGTGCAGATCGGTCAGTGCAGAATTGTTGGGCCTAGGGTCTTTTGTGTGCTATATGACAGGATGATGGTTATCAGTCACCGGAACTGAATGCTTCTGCTCATCTGGATTATTTAGATTGGGATCTTTTTCTTTGTAATTTGTATGATGAGAGACAAGTGTTTGGGTGTGTCACTCACACCTTTCCTAACACTTGCAGCTTTGCTGAAATAGTTGATGAGGGAAGACAGGTAGGAAAGTCATTTTCAAACAGGATATAAGGAGTCTGCAAAGAGATGGAGATAGGTTACGTGACTGGGCAGAAATTTGATAAATGGAGCATGATATGGGAAAATGTGAACGTGTCCATTTTAGCAGGAGGAGTAGAGAAGCAGTATATTATTACAGCGTGGAGAAACTGCAAAACTCTGGGGTGCAGAGGAATCTGAGAGTCCTAGTACTGCAAAACGTTAGGATAAAGATACAGCGGTGATTCGGAAGGTAAATGAATGCTGTCATTTATTGCAAGGCAAATGGAATGTAAAAGTAGGAGAATTTTGCGACAATTGTATAGAGCATAGGTGTGATCTTATTTTGTTCAGTGTGGACAGTTTTGGTCTTCTGCTTTGAGTAAGTACATTATTACATTAGAGGCAGTTTAAGAGGTTCACTGACTGAGTCCTTGGATGAGGTTATCTGATGAGAAAAGGTTAAGGCCAAAACACCATAAAAAATAGGAACAGGACAAGGCTGTACGGCCCCTTGAAGTTACTGTCCCATTCAATTCGATCACAGGGGCTGATCTGACATTCCTCACGTCCACTTTCCTGCCCATTACCCATAACCCTTGATTCCCCGAGTGACCAGGAATCTATTTCAGCCTTAGATAAGGACTCTGGCCCCACAGCACTCTCTGTGGCAAGGAATTCCAAAGGGTCACAACCCGTTGAGAGAAGAAATACCTCCTCATCTCAGTCTTCGATTGGTGCCCCTTTATACTGAGATGATTCCCTCTGGTACGAGACTGTTCCATGAGGGGAAATGTCCGCTCAGCATATACCCTGTCAAGCCCGTTAAGGATTCTATATGTTGAGTAGGTTGAGCCTGTATCCATTGGAGTTTAGGAGAGTGAGAGGTGCTCTGATTCAAACAGATTACAAAGCTGCAGCTGTTTGACAGGATAGAAGTTGAAAGGATGTTTCCTTTATGGATGAGCTTTGAATTAAGGACCACAGTTTAAAAACAAGGATCTACAAAGTAAGACAGAGATGGCGAGATTCAATTTTTTTTTACTATTTCAGCAAGTGTTGGAGGCAACATCATTGAGTATTTTTTTAAAAATCATAGAACCTGTACAGTGTGGAAGCAGGCCATTTAGCCCATCAAGTCCACACCAAACCTTTGAAAAGCACCCCACCCTATAACCCTGCATCGGTGAATCCACCTTAACCTTCACATCTTTGGATCAAGGGAGGAAACTGGAGCATCTGCAGGGAACCCACACGGACATGAGGAGAATGTGCAAACTCCACACAGAGAGTCACTGAGGCTGGATTCAAACCCAGGTCCCTGGCGCTGTGAGACAGCGTTGCTAACCACTGAGCCACCATACCACCCACAAATGTTGATAGGCTCTTCACAAACAAGTGAGTCAAAGAATACAGCAGCAGACAGGAAAATGGGGATGATTAGATGTTTGGGGAACACCAAAGGGCCTGAAAGACCTTCTCCTTTTCCCAGTCAGTAAGGAACAAGTAAAAGGACTACATCAGTGTTTATGGTTTGTATGATTGTGGATAAATTCTGAGGAAACTAACAGGAATAAAATCAGTCTTACAATTGCTGTACCTTCCTGCTGTTTTGATATTTTCTACCATTGACATAAGGGGAAGAATTAAATAGAGTACATGGTCGAGGCATGTTTGAGGCATTTGTAATTTTGTGCTTTCACCACCTGGGCAGTGGATTAATAGTACCAACATTTCTCATGAAATAAATACGTTTCTTAAGGTGTTATTCTCTTTTGCAAGTATAGATAAATGGAACAATATTTTATTTACTTGAAGACTATTGTTTCTTAATGCAACGTTTACTTAAAAACCTACATTTGGTGATTATTAATCATTTAAGGAACCAATTACACAGATAGTGACATGAGTTTCACTATGTACATAATGGATGAGATTATCTCTTTAATTATTCCAAAGAGTTAGGAATATTTGAGACAAGCTTTTAAAACGGCCAATCACTAAGTGCTAACATGTTTCCGTTTTGATGATATAGTAATTCTGTGGGAATACGGGGAATTTCATTGCCTGGTGAGGGAGAGACGTTCAGCCTAAAGGGAAATAAAATGTGTCATAATAGAGAATAAGTTAAAAGGTTATAATTCCAAAACTAAAAGGTTCAGCTGATACAATATCCTTTGAGAGTAAATTTCAAACATTTCCTATGAAATCACCCATGCTTGGATGAACAGAAGGACTAGGAGCAGGAGGAGGCCATTCAGCCCCTTGAGCCTGCCCTGCCATTTAATGTGATAATGGCTGATCTCATCTCGGCCTCAACTCCACTTTCTTGCCCGTACCCTTAACCCTTCAACCCGTTGCTCATTAAAAACCTGTCTATCTCCTCTTTCAATTCCCAACATCCTCTGTACTCTGGAGTCATAAATTCCGCATATTCATGACCCTGTAAGAGAAGTAATTCCCCCTCATCTCTCTTTTAAATCTTCTGTCCCTCTCGTTCCAGACTGCCTCACAAGAAGAGACAAAAGTTATGATGCTGTTCTCTTGCATTCATTTTCATCTATTCCAGACATTATCATGAAGTGTCATTAACCTTCTCAATCTCCCTACTTTGGGGTGATACGTGGGCCTTTTCTTTAAAGTACTGAGCAACAAAATGACAGCTAAGATAATGCAGTGAGAGCTGTACAACGTATTATTAAAGACAAAGTAGATCCCCAGGACTGGCTTCGAGACTTGATGCCATTAACCGTGAAAGTGGTTTACAAACATCAAATGGACTTTCACTTGATTGCTGCTACTCAGCAAAGAAACAAAAATAAAACACTGACAAATACCTCAGCCTGAATTTGACAGTCCTTTGGTTAGGAGTCATTTTCACTGAGATTTGTGGAGGGTTTCTCTCTGCAGGTTTTCTCACATTCACATCTGAAACACATGTCATGAACTACCTACTCCCCTCCTGTGGTGCCCCTTTCATCTGATGCTAGCCTGATTCACTGTAGCCAGAGAGTTCCCCAGTGCCTTGCGTCTCTCAGGTCAGTTCAGCATCCCTGGTGTATTGTCCATTCTGTCAGCGGCTGACATTTCAGAGTTGCCCACAATTCAGGACACTTCGATGCAATGGCAGGCAAGGACAGATTGGTGTCTCTCTTCATGGACAGGAAACTGAGGGTCCTAGTGGATGTGATGGTATAGCGGACCATGAGAGGAGACCACAACATCCAACCTGGCCAACCTGCCCTGTAACTGGCCTGCAGCGAGTCAGTTCAACTAATACTTGGTGGAAAAATGAGGAATGGAAAATGGAGAGCCCCTGTCCCCATTACTGAGGACATTGGGCATTGATACTGTGGTATTGAAGAATCCAACAGACATTTTCTACAGCTAACAAGTATATCCAAAAAATGACATTCCTCAGGAGCACAGCCAGCCTTATATAAAGCCAATATGTTATACAGAACAGCAAGCTTCCTAGAAGCACGCCATTATTTAAGTGATCTCCAGGATATGATGGACTATGAGACTTATGTTACAGTGATTATACCATGACAATATCTCTGAAATGTACACTGATCCACTGACCATGAAATATAATGTAACACAACTTGAGTGTGTAAACACTATTGAATTAGAAAGAGGGCAGGAGGGAGAGAGAGAGACAGACAGAGACGGAGAGAGAGAGACAGAGACAGAGACAGAGAGAGAGAGAGAGAGAGTAATACCAGGAGAGGTTACTTAAAAGATTTGTAGGCTTTACAACACTCTGAAAGAGGTATACAAAAATTGTTCCAGGGATTGAGAAATGTCGATTCTGAGTATTACAGGAGTGGAGACTGTTACACTTGAAAAGGAAAAGGCAAAGATCTGAAAGAAATTTTCAAAATTGCAAGGAGTCCGGACAGAGTAGACGGAGGGACTGTAGCTGCTTGAAAGAGGTTTGCGAAGCAGAGGGAACAGATTTAACGCATTTTACAAAAGAGATATGGGTGAGATGAGAAAAGAAACATTTTCTCTAAACGAGTGGTTGGGATCTGGAATGTACTGCCTTGATGTGGTAGAGACGGGTAAATGTGAGACATTCAGATATTGGATGATTATGTAAGCAGAAATCACGTGCACAATTGGAGTATTGAGTCATACAGCAGAGAAACAAACCAACTCATCCATGCCCACCAGGTTTCCCAAACTAAACTAGCCCCATTTGCCTGCATTTGGCCCATATCCACTAAACCTTTCGTATTCGTATACCTGTCCAAATGTCTTTTAAATGTAATTATACCAGTAACTATCACTTCCTCTGGTAATTCATTCTATACACACACCACCCACTGTGTGAAAAAGTTGCCCCTTAGGTCCTTTTTAAATCTTTCTCCTCTCACTTTAAACTTATACTGAAGAAGTGTCACTGGACCCGAAATATTAATTCTGTTTGTCTCCATAAATGCTGCCAGACCTGCTGAGATTTTCCGGTAACTGCTGTTTTTGTTTCCCATTTCTAGCATCCACCATTTGTTTTTTTAAAAATATGATCTTTAGTTTTGAACCTCCCCACCCTGGGGAAATGATCTTTGTTTATCCATGCTCCTCAGGATTTTATAGACCTCTATAAGGTCACCCTCAACCTCCCACGCTCCAGGGGAAAAAGTCCCAGCCTATCTAGCCTCGCCTTATAACTCAAACCCTCCAGAGTCCCAGCAACACCCTGGGAAATCTTTCCAGCAGTCTTTCCAATTTAATAATATTCCTCTGATAGCAGGGCGATCAGAACTGAAGGCAGCATTCTAGAAGTGGCCTCACCAATGTCCTGCAGAGCTACAACGTGACCTCCCAACTGCTGCACTCAGTGCCCTGACCAATGAAGACAAGTGTACCAAACACCTCCTTCACCACCCTGTCTCCCTGTGACACCACTTACCTGGAAACCTAGATCTCTCTGTTTGACAATGCTACCCAGGGCCCTACCATTAACTCTGCGAATACTGCTCTTGTTCATCTTAAAATTGCAACACCTTGCATTTATTCAAGACTCCATCTACCATTCCTCAGCCTATGGTCCAATCGATTAAGCTCCCTCCGTCATCTTAGACAACCTTCCTCACTGTCCACTATACCACCAATTTTGTGTCATCCACAAATTTACTAACCATGTCTCCTAAATTCTCATCCAAATTATTTATCATGGCACCAAGAACAAGGCACTCAGTCACATTGTTCAGAGCAGGCACGATGGACCCAGTGAGCCAAGTTTAGAGTGGTGCTGGAAAAGTACAGCAGGTCAGGCAGCATCCCAGGAGCAGGACAGTCGATGTTCCGGGCCAAAGCCCTTCATCAGGTATCTGGATGGATCCACTAGCTGCCTTGTGCACTGTATCAGTTCTGTGATTCTGTGATAACTGGCAAAAGGTGAGTCTTCATGGGGTTCTGCACTAGTCCACAGTAACTCCACAGGATAACTGTGAACATTCTGGAAATCTTTTCCAGAAATGTTTCTGACATCACTGATGACAATTTGATTCTCCCAGCAAAAGGCTTGGAAATCAGAGATCACCAAGTCCAGTGGATTGGCATTGAGGTGAAGTCATAGGAGCTGGAATGTGCTGCTTTCCAGGTGATACTGATAGGCAAAAATGGGGACTGCAGATGCTGGAAACCAGAGTCTAGATTAGAGTGCTGTTGGAAAAGCACAGCAGGTCAGGCAGGATCCGAGGAGCAGGAAAATCGGCATTTCGGGCAAAAGCCCTTCATCAGGAATGGAAGCAGGGTGCCTCCAGGGTGGAGAGATAAATCACAAGGTGTTACTGATAGTCAAGGTCTGGGGCAAGGAAGTGAGTATGATGCTAAACATGCAGACCTGGTCTCTGATGGGGTTCCAGGCTCCTTGGCTGAGTTGCCTCTTCATTTGGATGGTCAACGTCCCAAGCAGCCAAATTGGTACTTAGACCATCATCATTCGTCCCTCAATGATGCTACAGTTCAAGTTTCCCCATGTGAGTGTGTGTGTGAAAATATCCGTGTTAGAGTGTGGGCAAGGCAGAGTGCGTGGGAGAGAATGGGAGCCACTTGAAGTTGCCTTGTGTATAGACACATGGAGTTCAAAAGCCAAAAGGGTTTTGGCTCTACAGCATGGTGTGCGCCCATGGTGATTATTGTTTCTAAATCTGGGCATCCTAACAAAATGAGGAGGAAGCTTCAATACTGGATCGTAGGAGAAGGGGCAGGCCATAAGAAACCTGGAACCAGGAAAACACAAGGCCCTAGATGTCTCTCACACTGACCCTGTTGGAAGAAAGTCCAATTGTAATCTTCAAATACATGTGTATACTAAAAAAGGGGAGGTGTAGTGGTGTCGGATTAATTGTGGCACTCTTTCAAAGAGCTGACCATTTCAGAGGGCAGCTGCAAGTCAACTACAGTGCTGTGGGTCTGGAGTCACATGTAGGCCAGACCAGATGAGGATGGCTGATTTCTTTCCCTGAAGGAGATTAGTGAACCAGATGGGTTTTCCCAACAGTTGCCAATGGCTTCATGGCCATCATTGCAGATTTCTCTGAATTCCAGAGAATTATTGAATTCAAATTCTAACCATCTGCCATTGTGGATTGTGGACTCAGGCCTCCAGCACATTAGTTGAGTTTCCTGGTTGAACAGTCTAGCTATAATACTTATAGGGCCATCACCTCCCTATGTAAATTGACACAGATTAGCAGGTCATTGCACATTTTTACAAATATTACCAGCAAGAACAAAGTTTCAAAAACACTGGTAAAACTGTGAGGACAATAAACTCTACAAAAGCAGAATCTATTCCATTGGATGATACAGTGCAGCTGTAATTTTACTAATTCATGAACCTATCCACTGAACAAACAAGAACATGCTCCTGGCTGATTATGTCAATTCACTGAAGATCAGTTGAGTGATATACATGTCAACCCCATGTTAATTTCTCCTGTCAGCTTCGGCCTACCGGCTGGTCTTTTATTCCTCTTCTGGTATTACACTCTCTCTCTTCCGTCCTTCTTGTGTTTCAATGGTGTTCACACACTTTAAACATCTCTCTCTCTCTTCCATGTCTATCAGAAAAATCCCACATACTAATGTAGAAAGTGACTTTGTTGGTGGTTCAGGCACTAGCTGTGAACATGGCTATAAAAAAAAGGATTTCTCTGCAAATACACAAACACAGATCTGCAAATATTATTTCATTTGCTGTCTTTTTTCAATATTCTGTCCTGCTTGGGAGTTTAGTTTACCATCTGTCATGTCAGATGAATGGCTGCTCTCTGCTGGCATATCTCAGGGCTGCTCATTCAATAAAAAAGACAGTGGCCTGGGCTTGGGACAAACAACAGAGCATAATATCACTGGGTCATCCTCCCCCTCATGCCAAACTACCTCTTCACTTCATTGCAGATTTTGAATCCCTGCTGACTTGATGTAATTTACTATTGCAATGCCATAATAGTAGAGGAATACTCAGCGCACAAAGCCCAGAAAGCTGTATTCAATAACAGCCTTTAGGGAAACTAAATGGAAAGGCATTGCTCCCAGTGTTGGAAAATCCGGTCAGTGCAATGATCCTTCAGGTCAGTTACAATGCTTTTACTGTATATCTTGAAAAGGTAACACAGACTGACACTTCTTACTGAAAATTAATAGAGTCCTGATGCATAGCTTGTTGTGGGTTTTCTTAATCTCAACCTATGGCTTGTTCAAAAGATATTCACAATCATTCCTGCTTTAATTGCAGGTTCAATTAATTTTTAAAATCATAACGTAATAATTACATTAAATGTTATTACATTTTGTTAGTTTATACGTCATTATATTTTGATATATATTAAGAAGTGGCAAAATTTAGGTATAATAAAATTGTAAATTAAGCAGAAAAAATTGTATTAATTGTTTTCAAAATGCCATTCTGTCTTACTTTTAGCGGTCAGTTCTGACCTCGTCACAAGCTTTGTTTGGTGAAGTCACTTTGCCTGATGAAGGAGCAGCGTTCCGAAAGCTTGTGATTTCAAATAAACCTGTTGGACTATAACCTGGTGTCATGTCATTTCTGACTTTATTCACCCTGGTCCAAAACCAGCACCTCCCCATCTTGTCAAGGAAGACGACTTTATCAGTGAACTGTTTGTCCCTGGAGTTGCAGTTAATTCTTTATAACAAGACTTGTGTCAGGAAATGAGAGCCCCGTTGATTTGTAGTTAAGACAGAAAGGGTACAGAATGTTCACTTTCAATTCCTTCTGGTGTCAAATGAGATTCCAGGTTCTGGAGGCCCAGTGCACTTTCTGTATATCAGAGTTAATAAAGGATTGCTGATGCATTGCTGTCTCTCAGTTCAATAAATCCAGTTTACTTCATAAGAATTACCTGCGTTAGCATTCATATGACCCAGTCATAGCTCAGTTGTATCACCTCAAACCTCAGAATCAGATGGTTAAGTTCTACCCCAGAATCACAATATATACACTGACTATCTGGGTTAGTACAGAGAGGATGTGACATGATTGGAGATGCAGTCTTTTGAATAAAATGTTCAACTGAGGCCCTGTTGACCCTCTCAGGTGGACATAAAAGATCCAGAAATACTACAATTTGACCAGCTGGGTAATTCTCTCTCGGGTCCTTCCTGACAAGGTGGTGGTGAGAATTCTGCTGCAGTCTGTCCAATGCACAGGTGCCCATAGAGCTGTTGGAGAGGGAATTCCCAGATTTTCACCCAGTAACAGTGAAGGAGCTGTGATATAGTTCCAGGCCAGGACGGTGAGTGGTTTGGAGAAAGCGAGCAGCTGGTGGTGTTCTCACGTATCTGCTGTCCTTGTCCCTTGAGGTGGTCAAGGCCATGGGTTTGAATTACTTCCTTCCTTCCTCTTTCAGCTCTTCCCACGTTACATTTTCAAACATTCAAGGACATGGGGCAAGTGGGGGAAATTGGGATTCGCACACCCTTAGTGGTAGCTATTGCCAGTGCACACTCGATGGGCCAAAGGGTCTTTGTTGCATTGTTTGACTCTATGACTATCTACGACTTCCATTCTTCACATCAACCATCATTTTTGGATTTGGCAAGTGGCCTTTATGTTCAGATTACCTCCTTGCTGCCATCTGTTCTCATTTATCTCATTTTCTATTTTTATTTTTATTTTTAGCTCTCATTTACCTACATTGATACATTTCTGTGCTCCACTGGTTATTTATTCTTCAAGCAATATCTCAGAAACAGGTTATCTAGTCATTATCTCATTTTGTCTGAAGGAATTGCAGTGCACAAATTGATTCCATGCTTTTCAGATGACAAAGGTGTCTACCCTCCAAATACATGTCATCCTGAGATCATAACAGATGCTATGTAAATGCAAGTTATTTATTTTCGTCAATATTGAGCATAGACATAGTTTGCGGCTTACCCACTTTAGGGTTACTATCGTGGGATAAAATTTGTAGGTAAGCACTTCTCAAACATTTTCTGTGACCTGTGTGAACAGTATAATGTTCATGCTTTGTACCCTTAATAAAAACATGTTAAGTTAAAAATAACGAAAGCACACAGGGCCATTTGAGTGGGCAGGACTCTCGACCACCTCCTCTGTCATCCCAACCAATACATAAGACTCCTCAGCTGATAGGTCATTCTGGCTTTTATTGTGCAATGTGTACCTTCCCTTCAGGAGAATTCACTGTCAGGGATCATTGTCACAAAGGTAGGTAATTTATATATTTAGGACTTGGTTAATTAAAATATAGACAGATGGATTTTGTTCTAACTTCTGTAAAGGAAATTAATTTTTAAGAGGTCAGAATTCATTTGGAAAATGGCCTAATTACATAATTCTGCATTAGTGGTGCTGGAAGAGCACAGCAGCTCAGGCAGCATCCGAGGAGCAGTAAAATCGACGTTTCGGGCAAAAAGCCATTCCTGATGAAGGGCTTTTGCCCGAAACGTCGGTTTTACTGCCCCTCGGATGCTGCCTGAACTGCTGTGCTCTTCCAGCATCACTAATCCAGAATCTGGTTTCCAGCGTCTACAGTCATTATTTTTACCTAATTACATATTTGTCAAGAAAGCCTGTGAATTAGATAGTGCCTAGCCAGGTGTCTGTGGTGTTAAATGTTAATAACATACAGAAAAATAATTGAACAAACAACCAGGGGGATACTAAGAGAAAGTGAGGGCTGCAGATACTGGAGATCACAGTTGAAAAGTATGGCACTGGAAAAGCACAGCAGTTCAGGCAGCATCTGAGGAGCAGGAGAGTCAACATTTCAGCCATAAACCCTTCATCATGGAACAGCCAGTTAGTAAGAAATTAAAGAGCTAAAGTAGAATGATATTTGTTTAGGATTGAGTATTGGAAAACTATAAATGTATTGTGAAAAAAGCTTGAATCTATGCTTTCTGCTCTTTATGTTTAGATCTTTACAAATTGATTTACTCACATGGATGTGTTTGTTTTTGCGTTTTTGCACAATAGAGTTGTGTTCTTACATTAAAAGAACATTGAAAGTCTAGTATGAATATGTTCAAAGATTAACCACCAGAGTAACCAACTGCACAAATTAAACACATGATCGATTAAGCAGGTTTCACTCTGAGATATGACATTAGATTAGATTACATTACAGCGTGGAAACAGGCCCTTCGGCCCAACAAGTCCACACCGACCCGCCGAAGCGCAACCCACCCATACCCCTACATTTACCCCTTACCTACACTATGGGCAATTTAGCATGGCCAATTCACCTGACCTGCACATCTTTGGACTGTGGGAGGAAACCGGAGCACCCGGAGGAAACCCACGCAGACAAATTGTGCAAACTCCACACAGTCAGTTGCCTGAGGCAGGAATTGAACCCGGGTCTCAGGCACTGTGAGGCAGCAGTGCTAACCACTGTGCCACATGTTCAATATTACCATCAGCTGGAATCAGAACATTGTCTGACTACAATCATGAAACTCCACCTGCTCACTAAGCTGCACAAACAGAAAACAGTTACATTGCTGCAATGCCTGCTTCATAACTTGTGATATATTTTACAGTTTTGAATACGCTAACCCATGGCGTTAATCGCTTCCTGACAAATCACTAATTATTAGGCCACTTTCTCTGATATCTATCACAACCTTCCTTCTGTACCTCTGAACATTGATTTAGTCGCTGCTCTAATGTCTGCTCTTCACCAACTTGGATCTTTGGATCCATTTGCTGAAAAGGTTTTTATCTATTGGTGATTGCTATGCTGCTGCTTTGTGCTTTTCAGGGTCACAGAAGTCCACTGGACCCTACGGTCCATCGAGTATGCATCAGTGAGAAGTATCCACCTGAATATTCTAATCCCAAAATGGAACATTCTCACCCGTGAAGGCCCTAATAAATTATTCCCATTTCGAGACTGGTTTTATTGGCTAATTGTGACTCTCTGAGGCTCTGATAATAATCATTGTTCTTTTATAGTTTTCCTTTCAATAATTCCTGCTATCTCCAGCTTAAATAAATGCATTCCACATTTATCAGGGGATTTAATAATGAATTTCCTATCTTTTCCAAAGTCTCAATAAAACTTTCTAACTTTCTTCTTCTGTTAGATATTCCCTGTTTAGACTTTGAATATGTCCCCTTATGACTTTAATAAGCCCCTGCAACATCCTCAGGTCTGTGACCTTGGCGTGTGCGGCCTTTGAATTCTCTTACCTCACGGTACCCAGGTGCTGCAGTCATGACACTCAGACTGAGCTGCAAATATCTCTCATTACTTGGCGCTTTCCCAGCCTGTAGTTCTGAGCTCAGTTTTCCCTTGCCTATCAATGACCTTAACTTTATGCCAGATCCTCTGATGGCTAATCATTGCTCAGCTGAATCCTGACTGATAACGGCTCCCACAGACAAGTGTTACCTGATGCCATTTGTAACTGCAGTGGAGTTGAGAGTGTGGTGCTGGAAAAGCACAGCAGGTCAGGCAGCATCCAAGGAGCAGGAAAATCAATATTTTGGCCAGAGCCCTTCATCAGGAATGAGGGCTCATTGTGTCCTAACTGCAGTGGAGTGTCTAACACTCCAACTTCAGGAAGTTCTGAACTCTGTCCTGCTGCTGTGTATCTCTTACCAGATCTGAAATGGTGTTACCACGGACTGTAGATCCTTGTGAATCTCACCATGAAGTTTTCCTCCCCATGTTCTTGCATGTTCAGGTCTTCCTGTTGCTGACTGTCCATTTGAGGTGAATTCTTAAAGTTGCATCATGAGACAGTGAAATGGATCAGTACCCACCATGTGGCCCAAGGATTTAAAGCCATGAAAGACTGACTCTTGATCAAGAGGGAATCAAGGGGAAAATGCAGGAAAGTGGCTGTGAGCAATGTTGGATCAGCCATGATCCTATTGAATTAAAGAATCCCTACAGTGTGGAAGCAGGCCATTTGCCCCATCAAGTCCATGCTGACCTTCTGAAGAGCTTCCCATCCAGATCCATCCACTACCCTGTCCCTCTAACTCTACATTTCCCATGGTTAATCCACCTAGCCTACACATCCCTGGACACGAAAGGCAATTTAGCATGGCCGGTATACCTAACCTGCTCATCTATGGATTGTGGGAGGAAATCCATACAGACATGGGGAGAACGTGCAAACTCCACACAGAGAGTCGCCCGAGGTTGGAATCGAACCTGGGTCACTGGTGCTGTGAGGAAGTTTGCTGACCACTGAGCCACCGTGCCACCACCAATGGCAGAACAGGCTTGAGGGGCTGAATGGCCTACTCCTGTTCCTATTTCTTGTGGTCCTGTGGAATCCTCACCACAGAGCACTGTGTTGTATGAGGATGTCTGCTCAATCATACTCCACAGGGAAGGTGTGATGTTATCATCCTTTTTTGGGGAAGGGATCGAGAGAGCCTCACTCATTCTGGCATGGCAGCAGAAGATCACTTGCTGTTCTATTGAGAGAGGCCCTTGCTTCAAACCAGACATAGAAATTGCACATTAACAGCTAAGTGAAAGTGACATTGATGTGATAGACATTATTATAGAGATGGTAAGGCTAACCTGGGCCATGGGTCTTAGTCCCTTGATACCAGAAGCTGTTCTCTCACTTTCTCTCAAACAACATTCTCAGAGTGAGTGACCCCTGGACACTCTTAATCCTTTCAGACCCATACATCCTTACCCAACAATGCCTGCAACCTGTAAATGGCTAAGACTCAGATATGAAAAGAAAGACTTGCATTTATATAACAGTTTTTACGCCGGCTGCATATCTCATGGTGTTTTAAAACCGATTGCAATCCCTGTTGTAATATTGGGAACACAACCAGCTCTGACAAACAGCAGTGTTTGTGAGACTCTGATTGAGGGGTCAATGTTGACCCAAGCTGCTGGAAGAACCACTTGTTACTCTTCAAATTTGAAGCTGGGAATTCTTTACAACCAACTGAGCAGGTCAATGAGGTCTCAGTTTGACATCCCATCCGAATGACACATGGGCACAGATTTTGTGTGATCTGCACGGACAGAAATTGAAACTAACTCATCTCCCTTCCTTCCCCAATCTCCCACAGCTACAAACAAATCCCGTTGTCCCTTACCCCCTCTGAAACTAACAAACAGGTTGAATGGGAAATTAAAAACAAAAGAATTGTGGATGCTGTAAATCAGAAACAAAAAGTGAAGTTGCTGAAAAAACTCAGCAGGTCTGGCAGCATCTGTGGAGAGAAATCAGAGTTAGTGTTTCAGGTACAGTGACCTTTCCTCAGAATGGTTCCGAGGAAGGGTCACTGGACCTGAAACATTAACTCTGATTTCGCTGCACGGAATCTGCCAGACCTGCTGACCTTTTCCAGCAACTTCACTTTTAGTTGTAGTTTGAATGGGAGGGTAGCTAATAAAAGTAGAAAATGCTGGAAAGACACATAGCAATCAGTCAGGTAGGTTGGCACCATTTATGGAGAGAGCAGATGTGCAACTGCACACAAGAAGTTCAAGAGCCTTACAGAGAGATAATGGAGCAAGCAGCCTCAGGGATAGTGTATGTGCAGAATTAAATGTCGAATGATCCTGATAATTTAATAAATACTTGTTGAAAATCTTGAGTTATGGATATACTGCCCTCTTCTTTTCTCTATTAAGCATTTATAGATTCATTTTAGCGTAAATGTGTCCAGTTTGTAGGGAATTATCAACCCATTTGACTTAAATAAGGCACAATCATAAGCTAAACATGTATCTGTTGTGACCTCCCCGTCAAAATATTTCAGATTAGTCTCTCAATCTGCAGGTAGCAGGTACTGACCTAAAGCACGTCTCTTATTCTGGGCAGAGGAACAGGTGACAACAATTAGTAATCTTGATTATTGACTTTTGAATTTTGCTTCAACTCAGCATTTAATTTTATTCTTGGGGTGGCACAGATGACATACGAAGCGAAACTGGAGTGGGTAGGACAATATTCATTAAAGTTTAAATGAATTGGGGCAGGGGGGTGTCTCAGAGAAACCTTTTCACTTTTAACAGGCCGAAGCGGGGTAAAATCAAAAAGGATGTTCCCTACATTTCCATGCCACCCCAAAACATTTGGAGAATCTATTGCGAAGAAGACAGAAGGAAGCTACGGATGGCTATAGATCGATTGGTTGAGTGAGTGGGTAAAACTCTGGCAAATGGACTGTACTGTTGGAAAATGAGAAATTGTTCACTTTGACAAGAAGAATGAAAAAGCAAAGTGTTAATTAAATGGACAATGCCTGTGGGATTCTGGGGTGCAGAGAGATGTAGGTGTTCTGACACGAGTCACAAAACATTAGGATGAAAGTAGATTACATAATAAAAGTTGATAAAAAGTGGAGCAGGAAAAGTACAGCAGGAAAGTTCAGCAGAACCTGATGAAATGTTCCGACCCGAAATGTCAACTTTCCTGCTCCTTTGATGCTGCCTGACCTGCTATACCTTTCCAGCTCCACGTTTTATCAATTCTGACTTCCGGCATCGGCATTCCTCACTGTCTCCAAGCAATCAAAGTTATTGCATGTTCTCCTTTATTAAAAAAGGCATTGAACATAAAAGGATTTTATGCTTTTGCTAGACTAGACAATGCATTAGTGGGACCACATTTCAAATACTGTGTACAGTTCTAATCTCCTTACTTTAGGAAGATTTAATTACATTGGAGGCAATTCAGAAGAGGCTTAGAAGATTGATCCTCCAAAAGAGTAGATTGTCTTCTGAGGATAAATTGGATATTGAAAGATGTGCATGTTAGTGTGGATGGGCTAAATTACTCAAAGTGTCCAGGAATGTGCAGGCTAAGTGGACTAGCCATGTAATATATGGGGTTATGAGGATGGGGCAGGGCTGAGAAACTGGGTGGGATGCTCCTCCAAGGGTTGGTACAGATTTGATGGGCCAAATGGCCTCTATCGGCACTGTGGGGATTCAATTATTCCGTGATTCTTTACGCGGCTTATTCCCACTGGAGTGTAGGAGAGTGAGGGGTGACTTGGTTGAAGTGGACAAGATTGTTAATGGTCTTGACAAGGTGGACACTGTCTTGTGGGTCAGTCCAGGCCCGAGTCTGTTGCACTGTTGTAAGATTTGGGATCACCCTGTCAACACAGATTCGGGGGTTTTATTTCTGTCAGAGGTTTGTGCAACTTTGGAACTCTCTGCCATAGAATTCTGTGGAGGGGTGCAGTTGTTGAATATTTTTAAGACAGAGATAGAGAGTCTGTCATGAAGCAGGGCAATCAAAGTTATCGGGTTACGATGAGAATGTGAAATTTGAAATACCGACAGATCATCTTACTGAATGGTGGGGCAGACTCAAGGGCTCGAATAACCAAATTTTGCTCCAATTTCTTATGTTCAAACATTTGCATATTGCCCCACCAATTCCATTACAAAGGTTGCAGCCTTTCCTCCACCAAGAATATAAAAGTATGGAACAGTTGGCATTGAAGCTGATATGTAACACAATAATCAATTTAACTGTTCACACTGAATCACATTCTGATGCATTTGTCACCTTACCTTTCTCTCATATCAATGAAAGATCAACCTTAAACATAGAATCGAGCTAAACTCATTGACACCTCAAACATATCTTTCCATTGTGCTCTGTCATACATCTACAACAAATTTCATTTATATAGAACCTTTAATGTAAGAATGTGTCTTCAGAAACTTCACAGGAATGCAGCTGGTTTAAAAAAAACAATATTGAGTTGAAGGACTTATGAAAGCAGTGAATGTTTGGTTTGGCTGAGGTGGCCATGTTTAATGGGGGAGAGGATGAGGGATGGGGATGTCTAGGAAAGAAATTCCAGAGCTTCTGGCCTTGAAGGTCCCAGTGTTCCTGGGTGGGATGAAGGCAGTGGACGTGCACAACAATCCTGAATTACTGGAAGTCTGCACAGCCGGAGGAGATTACTGAAGGGATGGGGCAGGGGATGGGTGAATTTTCACAGAGGCAGAAAACCTCTTAATCTGTACAAAAATGGCATGAGTCCTGAATTTGGAAGTTTCACCACACCCCCCAAACAAACATTTACCATTGTCACAGAGGTGATTAGGGGTGGTGTGGGAGTCAGATTGGTGTGAATTGACAAGTCTATCTGCCTCATACCAGAGGTAAGTCCCAGAAAAAATGTCTGTGCACTTTCAACCTGGTCAGAGATTGTATAGAGCTGCCAAAGGTCTTTGAAAAAGTAAGGTACCCTCTTGTTTATCGTCCTGTGATACCTTTGGGAGAGAGAAGTCACCCTTTGGTTGAGGTAAGGTGGCCATGGCAGCTGTTAAAAGTAAACATGAAACTATATAAATCGTGAATAAGCTCATAAAAAGCATCTGTCAAAGACACCTTAAAACAAACCTTCCAGTTCAGCGAGCAAACTTACATCCAGAACCTCAACCTGAGGTACAAATCTTTTCAAAACTCGCTAACACTCTTAAAGGGATCTATCAAGCTTTTAAAACTTATGCCCTTTAAATATTTGAAAATGAAATGAGTAGTTTTCTAAAAAAAAAGCCCACTCTTTCACCATGATTGTTCACATAAGTCTGAAGGTTATAAATATAAGATCAGTGTTTTATGAGTGATTTCATAGCCATCCATTATCACAGGGGGGTACCTGTCAATTTACAATTTCATTGACTGCTCAGCATGAAAATAAACTCTTTAAATGGAATCGTGAATTCTAATAATTGTTTGTACAAGGAAGTTAAATGTTACAAATAAGGTTTTTATCAATAAGAATGTTATTTTTGAAATAGCAAGGTCATCAAAGACTCTTAAGGGATTTATTTAATCTCTACGTGGGTCCTGAGATCTCTCTGTAGTATTCTAGGGGCATTGGCAGTATAAGTATGGATGCGGTACATGAGTTAGTAATAGTTGATACTAAGTAGAACTAAGAACAACATTGATCCATCCTCCTGAACTTTCTGGAACAAAAATTGGAAACCAAAACCAGTTTGAGCAATCATTAAGTTTACCAACCCCAGTCAGATGCATTTTTGAGAAATTTATAATTCTGCTAATCTCCAGCACAATCAATTTCCTTTCTCCACCTTAGAGCTATTTATAATAAATGAAACAATAAATAAACCATTTCTTTTCTTGTCCTTATGAAGTTTCTGTCAGGGCTCTCACCCAAGTGCCCAAATAAATCTCTAATTTCTGGAAACGCTGAAGAAATTCTAGAGCAGTGGCGACCTGGTGTCAAATTCCAGTTTATTATTCCTGAGCTTTTCTTGCAGTAAATTTGCTGCTTTTTTTTCAAATATAGTCCCAACAGTGATCTTGCAAAATCAGAACCAAAACTGGAAAATAAATATCTGACTAATTCTGATTAAAACTGGAAGATCAAATTCAGCAACTGAGAGACAGGCAAAAGCCAAGTGTAAATTTACATCAAAGACTGTGTGGATGCAATGCTCCAAATCCCCACACCATGGTCTTCCCAAGCCAATGGGTGGCACGGTGGTTTTGTGGTTAGGACTGCTCCCTCATAGCATCAGGGACCTGAGTTCAATTCCACCCTCGAGTGACAGTCTGTGTGGAGTTTGCACATTCTCCTTGTGTCTGCATGGGTTTCCTTCGGGTACTCTGGTTTCCTCCCACAGTCCAAAGATGTGCAGGTTCGGTGGATTGGCACTGGGAAATGTGAGGTTACAGGGATGGGATGGGATGCCCTTCTAAGAGCTGGAGTGGACTCAATGGGCTGAATGGCCTGCTCCCATATGCAAGGACTTTATGATGAATGGAGTTCGGCTAGAAAACAAGGCTAGCTTCTGTCAACAGACAGGGAATTTGAGAGGATTGCATTGAAAATCTTCCTGCTTTTTGCAAACAAGACCTTGCCAAGGCACAAGGGGCTGGCAATAAACCTTATGGGCTTGAATGCCTGGAGATCAGAATAAATATAAACCAGCAGACTATGTGCTATTTGCTGTTGATTTTTCAATTTGTCTCTCAGAATGGATAAGAATTCCTGTCAACCAGCCCAGTTTTCCCAAATAAAATCATGGTTTCGGCTAGACTCATTTGCATCAGAGTACGCTTGGAGTTGTGCAGAGCTGGAGGCCAATGAAAGATACAGCAAAGTGTTGTGTGGCAATAGGGCAAGTAGTAAGAGGAAGCTTTGATTGCAGGCATAATGTTTCTCGGCTAAATGTTATCAAGGCCACTCACCACTCGAAGTCAGAGTCCGTGCAGATACAAGGCACCGATGTAACAGCTCGATTGTACTTCTTTCCCAGAATGCACTGCGTTCCTGGGCGACGTCTCTGGTATATTCGCATTTGCCCCATAATGCAAGGCTCGCCCTTTAAAGAAATCACATCCATCAGGAAT
This sequence comes from Chiloscyllium plagiosum, assembly GCF_004010195.1. Taxonomy (NCBI): domain Eukaryota; kingdom Metazoa; phylum Chordata; class Chondrichthyes; order Orectolobiformes; family Hemiscylliidae; genus Chiloscyllium; species Chiloscyllium plagiosum. The sequence continues at coordinate 55,131,676 of NC_057731.1, read as the reverse complement.
TTGGAGTCAAATTAGCCATTGGTGTTATAAATAAGATCAATCATTTTGACATCTGATCGTAGTCTGAAGATCTACCTCCAGGTGCAGAGAATTAGTGCGGTGAATTTGACAAGGGGCCATGTTGTTCACCTCTCCTGTTAGAAAAGTCAGTAGTCAATATTAAAATCAAAAGGTGGCCCTGTAGCAGTGAGACCTTCTGCCCATCCAAGGAAGGTATACCTCTCCACATGAGCTGCCAGCCAATCTGATTGGCCAGTAGCCCCTGCAATCCCAGCAATGCTAGAACAAGCAAAGTCAGCAGGGATTCCTGAGTAAGGCAGGGCTTGGATGTTTGGACTAGGAGGGATCCAGCATCCTGGGGGAGGGAGAGGTCGGGTGGGGTTGTGCAAGAGCAAGTATTCAGGCTTTGGAGGTCGGGTGGAGGCATTGTTTTCTGGTCGGGGGAGGCACAAGGCACACTGCAAAAGGAGTCAAGCCACTCGCCCGAATGCTTTCTCACCAGGGGTCATTGAAAATACCCCTGCTTACGTTCCAACACCAACTGTGGGCCCTTAAGTGTCATTAACTGGGTGATTACAGGCCACAACTGGCCTATGGAGAAACATGCAGGCTTACCCTTAGCCAATGTACGATAGAGAATATGTCAGGTGGATAGCAGGATAATGGGGCAGCTGGAAAAACACAGCAGGCCAGGCAACATCCGAGGAGCAGGAAAATGGACATTTCAGGCAAAAACCCTTCATCAGGAATCTTCATCAGGTTTTTGCCTGAAACATCGATTTTCCTGCTCCTCGGACGCTGCCTGACCTGCTGTGCTTCTCCAGCACCACTCCAATCTTGACTCTAATCTCCAGCACCTGCAGTACTCACTTTCACCTACCTGCCTCATTATATACGGTTGCTGTCCCATCAAACTGGGAACGGTCATGGTGGGGGAGGGACGATGCAAATCATTTATCTTTATATGACACAGGCCTGGATTAGCAATCATTAAATCAGAGTTTAAAACCTACTGCAGAAACTGTAGAATCCAAATTCTGTCAGTTTAACCATTCTGAAATGAAAATTCTCATCTCAATAATAGGCATCAAACTATCAGCAGGTCATAAAAACCCAGCAGGTCACTAATGTCCTTTAGGGAAGGAAATTTACCATCCTCACTGGGTCTGGCCTACTTGTGACTCCAGACCCACAGCAATGTGGTTCACTCTGAAGTGCATTCTGAAAAGGTCTATGAAACTATTCTGGAACTGAAAACAAAACCTGCTGGAAATCACAGAGGGATAGCATCAGCTGTGATTCCCAGTATTTTTTTCAGATTGTTTTCAGTCATATTTCAGCATCTGCAGTAATTTGCTAATCTATTCTAAATAACAACTGGCACCACCTTCTCATGCACAACTCGATGTGGTCATCATGTAGCAGCCTTGCAAGTGACAGCCACATCTAATGAACAAATAAAGAAATGCGCAAAATGTAAAACATGCACAAGTTAGAGATCAAGCAAAAAAGCACTTTCCCCCTGTACAGTTCTACAGAATCAGCAGCATCATCTTCCAAAGGAACATAGAATCCCTACAGTGTGGTAACAAGGCCTTTTGGCCCAACAAGTCCACACCAACCCTCTGAAGAATAATCTACCCAGACCCATTCCCCTATATTTACCCCAACTAATGCACCTAACCTACACATCCTTGAGTACTGAGTTAGCATAGCCAGCCCACCCTAACCTGCACATCTTTGGATTGTGGGAGGAAACCAGAGCACCGAGAGATAGGGAGAATGTGCAAACTCCACATAGACAGTCACCCGATGCTGGAGGAAGAGGAGCCAGGCTTGCCTGCTCTCATATCAACTGGTAACAGACCAAATGACACTTGCCAAGAGGGTATGGAATCACACTACCTGCTCATCACTCAGCCCTGGGACAGGAGGGATGTGAGGTGGCAGGGTGGGGGAGGGGAGGGAGAGTAGAAAGGGGAGTGAAGCTTATGGAGAAAAATAATAAGCAGCAGAAGATACAGGAAATGCACAACAGTGTTTCTCAACCTGAGGTGAAGAAACAAGACTTAACCCTGCACTTCTCTTTCTCTTGAAATGCTGTTCTGTTTCCTTGTGTAAAATTGTTAAAGTACAATTCAAGCCTCACCACCATCTTTTTAAAAAAGTGTTCCTAGGATATGAGCATTATTGTCCTGGCCAGCATTTATTACCCCATTATTTATTGTCCCTCATGAAGGTGGTACTGAACTGCCATCTTGAGCCATCGCCATCCAGCTGTGTGCTGAAGCTGTGCCTTAATTATCCCAGCCCGGTGATCCTGGGAACTGGGTTAGCCCTAACACAGAGGGCTGGCAGCGATTGAGCTGGGGTTTGATGGTGGGAGAAGAGACATGGTGACAATGTAAGCTCGAACAAGTGTAAAATGGAAGGTGTGCTGCTCAGATCCGTCTTGGGTTTCTCTGTTCAGCTGCTGGTTGGAATTACAGCTCAAGGAACAGTACCTTCATCTGGTAACTTGGTGTTACAATCAACCTCCCTGAAGGAATTAGAATCTGTCTTTTTCTCAGGGATTGTTCAGCATGTTTGAAATGTGTGAGAGAGCAGGCTTATTTTTAGAACTAAGTTAAATAAACATTTTTTTTAAACGAAAGCTTGCGAGTAAAACATAATGAATAATTTTCCGGAGATATCTGCTCATCCTTCTAATAGCCCAATTACAGATGAAGAAATGCCAGAGAGTGAGGTGGTGGTAAATAGTTCATTAGGGCTGTGTGCAGATGAAGAGAGAGCCTGCCAGTTAACTAACAATGAAGTCACATGTCTCATTCAGGATGAGAATCGCTGCCTGGTCTTCGCTAACCTGTCCCCAAAGCAAAATTGGGTTTATGTTTCAGCTTCTGATAAAAGGATCAGCTTTAGTCATGTAACTGCCAACAGCTGGATGCCTGGCAGTCAGACCCCAAACTGAATGGTGCCAATGTCAGAACCATTTAATTAACTAACTGGAGTTTTGCTGCTGCTGCTGCTGCTGGCACTGTGACTGAGATTTGTAAACTGTCTGCTTTTTCATTTTCCCTTGGCCCAAGGAGGTTAGGTTACTGGAGGTGGGGACAGGTCCTGTGGTGAAGTGGTGTTGTCCCTGCCTCTGGGCCAGAAGACCTGGGTTCAAGTGCCAACTACCCCAGACATGGTACATCCAAAGAGGTCAACTAAAACATCAGGGGCAGGAAGAGGCCATTCAGCCCCTCAAGCCTGCTCCATAGTTTGATACAATCATGACTGACCTCAAGCCTACTTTCCCGCCTGCTCTCCATAATCTCCCAACCTATTATTCATTAAAACCTGCCTATCTCCTCCTTAAGTTTACTCATTGTCCCAGTATCCACCACACCCTGGGACAGTGAATTCCAGAGATTCACAACTCTTTGAAGAAGTCATTTCCATTATTTCTGTTTTTAAATCTGCTACCCATTATCTTAAAACAATGACCTCTCGTTCTAGATTGCCTCACGAGGAAACATTTTCTCCATGTCTACTTTGTCAATCCCCCTTTACCATCTCATGTACTTCAATTCGATCTCCTCTCATTCTTCTAAACTCCATCGAGTATCGGCCTAAACTGCTCAAAATCTCTTCATAAGACATCTCTGGGATCAATCTAGTGAACCTGCACTGCAACTATACCCCTCCTCAAGTAAGGGGACCAAAACTGTCGCAGTAATCCAGATACAGTCTCACTAACGCTGTGTACAGTTACAGCAATACTTGCCTACTTTCTGCTCCATTTGAGGTACAGTGGCTCACTGGTTAGCACTGCTGCCTCACAGCACCAGGGAACCTGGGTTCGATTCCAGCCTCGGGTGACTGTCTGTATGAAGTTTGCACATTCTCCCCATGTCTGCCCGGGTTTCCTCAAGATATTTCAGTTTCCTCCCACAGTCCAAAGATGTGCAGCTTTGGTGAATTGCCCAAGACAAATGCCTATAGTGTCTGTGATGTGTCATGGGAAATGCAAGGTTACAGGGATAGGGATGGGTCTGGATTGGATGCTCTTTGGAGGGTCAGTGTGGAATTGATGGAATAAGTGGCCTGTTTCCACACTGTAGGGATTCTATAGTTCCTTTAGCAATGAATGCCAAATCAGAAGTTGGAGTACATTATCTCTGGAGTAATTCTCGAAGAAGTTTTGTACTGACTATTGACTGCTGACACGCAGAGGTCATGAGCAGTTGCACTTGATTGGGTACACAATTGAACATCTACACAAGCGACAGTTACATCTACACACACAGTAGTGTAGTGCTCCCTCCTGATTTGCTGTGTGGGCAATGAACACTTTGAATTGCTTCTATAACTGGATGTAATTTCATTCCAGTGAAATTAGGTCTTCAGAGCTCACTGCAACCAAAGACATCAGAGCAAATCATAATTGTTCGAGAAAATGTGGTTTTCCCAGACAGGCAGAGCAGACTTTGATGAAATACAGGATGCTATGGATACATTAAAGCCCTAAGGAAGGGAACTGGCTGGAGGTAGTGATGTGATCTCTTGAGCAAGATCTGTACAAAACTATTCCAAGTTTGTGTTTCTATTTCTACCTGCCTCTTGGGAATATTGGGTGAGAAGTTGGGTGTGGGGACATTCTGGTGACTAGGGGCAGGGTGAGGGATAGATGGTCTAACAGCTCTTTCAACTAGATCAAAGCACTGGCACTCGCTGTCTCTGTTGCTGTCTAGAAGCTGCTGATGAAGTTTGACAATGCAATCTCAAATCTCACAGCAAAACTGAGTCAAATATGGCCCTTCAACGCTGAAGTGGTTGTGCTAAGTTTGGAAAATCCATGACTTGAGCTCTGCACATCAGTGGTGACCAACTAACCCACAATAACTCTATGTCTAAGCTTCCCCAGTCAGAAGGAACATTTTCTGAAAGGCCTGACTGAAACAATCTATGTTCAAGTGCAACAAAATCTGAACAATATCCAGACTTGGGCTGACATGTGGCAAGTAGCCACATAAATGCCAGGCAATGCCCATCTCCACAAGACAATCTAACCATCGCCCTTGATGTTCAATGATTTTACAATCACTGAATACCCCATTATCAATATCCAGATACTCAACTGGACTCACCACATAAGAACAGTAGCTACAAGAGCAGGTCAGAAGCTAGGAATGCTGCAGTGAGTAACTCACCTCCTACCTCCCCAAAACCTGTCCACCATCGACAAGACACAAGTCAGGAGTGTGATGGATTACTCCCCACTTGCCTGGATGCGTGCAGGTCCAACAAAACTCAAGAAGCTTGACACCATCAGGACACAGCAGCCCACTTGATTGGCATCACATTCACAGGCATCCATTCCCTCCACCAGCAACACTCAATAGCAGCAGTATGTACTATCTACAAGATGCACTGCAGAAATTCATCAAAGATCCTCAGACAGCACCTTCCAAACCCACAACCACTTCCATCCAGAAGGACGAGGGCAGCAGACACATAGGATCAACCTCTCCAAGCCACTCACCATCCCAAATTGTTGCTCCTTCATTGATGAAGGTAGGGCAGTGGGTGTGCTGTATATGGATGTTAGCAAGGCATTTGCTAAGGTTTCCCGTGGTAGACTCATGCAGAAAATAAGGAGGCATGGGATACAGGGAAGTCTGGCTGTCTGGATACAGAATTGGCTGGCCCTTAGAAGATAGAGGGTGATGGTAAATGGAAAGTATTCAGCTTGAAGCTTGGTGTTCTGCAGGGATCAGTTCTGGAATCTCTGCTCCTTATGATTTTTATAAATTACTTGGATGAGGAAGTGGAAGGGTGAACTAGTAAGTTTGCTGATGACACCAAGGTTGGTGGAGTTGTGGATAATGTAGAGAGCTATTGTAGGTTGCAATGGGATATAGACAGGATGCAGAGCTGGGCTGAGAAGTGGCAGATGGAGTTCAACCTGGAAAAGTGTGAAGTGATTCTTTTTGGAAGGTGGAATTTGAATGCAGAATATAAGGTTAAAGGCAGGATTCTTGGCAGTGTGGAGGAACAGACGGATCTTGGGGTCCATGTCCATAGATCCCTCAAAGTTTCCACCCAAGTTGACAGGGTTATTAGGAAGGTGTGTGGTGTGTTGGCTTTCATTAGCAGGGAGATTGAGTTTAAGAGCCAAGAGGTTATGCTGCAGTTCTATACAGCCCTGGTTAGACCAACTTGGAATATTGTGTTCACTTATGGTCACCTCATTATAGGAAAGATGTGGAAGCTTTAGAGAAGGTGCAGAGAAGATTTACCAGGATGCTGCCTGGATTGGAGGGCATGTCTCTTGAACAAAAGTTGAGGGAGTAAGAGCTTTTCTCATTGGAGCGATGAAGGATGAAGAGTTGACTTGATAGAGGTTTACAAGATGATGAGAGGCTTAGATTGAGTGAATAGTCAATTACTTTTTCCCAGGGTGGAAATGTCTATCATGAGGAGGCATAATTTTAAGGTGATTGGAGAAAGGTTTAGGGGAAATGTCAGAGGCAGGTTCTTTACACAGAGAGTGGTGGGTGCGTGGAATGTACTGCCAGCAGTGGTGGTAGAATCAGAGACATTAGGGACATTTAAGTGACTCTTAATGGATGATAGCAAAATGTCGGCTATGTAGGTTAGTTTGGTCTTAGAGTAGGATAAAAGATTGACACAATATTGAGGGCTGAAGGGCCTGTACTGTGCTGTGCTGTTCTATGTTCACTGTCACTTGATTAAAATCCTGAATTCCCTCCCTAAGGATATTGTGGGTCAACCCACAGTAGGACTACAGCAGTTCAAGAAGGCAGCTCACCCCGACCTTGTCAAGGGGCAACTAGGGACGGGCAATAAATGCTGGGCCAAACCAGCCACACCCACATCCCGTGAGTAAATAGAAATAAAAAGAATCTTTTATATTTCAATTAGCTCATCTCTCATTCTTCTCTACAGCAGATAATGTAGACCTTGCCTACTCAATCACTCCTTAAAGGGAAATACCCTCATCCCTGGAATGAGTCCAGTGTACCTTTGATGCTTTCCCTCTTGGCCAAGTATATCCTTCCTGAAGAAGGGCTAATGCCCGAAACGTCGATTCTCCTGTTCCCTAGATGCTGCCTGACCTGCTGCGCTTCTCCAGCAACACATTTCCGTCTCTGATCTCCAGCATCTGCAGACCTCATTTTCTCTTCAAGTATATCCTTCCTTAGGTAATGAAACCGAAACTGTGTACAATGTGATTTCACATGCTCTGTGCAAGAGGAGTAAGTGCCAACTCATACTAATGGGAAACCTACTGATTGGAAAAGAAGATTGCTTCCTCCCAGGCAGCAGGAGAGTTTCGATGAATGCTTGGCTACTTGGCATGATGTGGTGATTGGAGTGCCACATGGGTCAGTGCTTTTTACAATCGATATCAATGACTTAGGTAAGGGGAGCAATGCTATGGTCACTAAATTTGAAGATGACACAAAGATTGGTAAGAAGATCTGATATCACTTATTATGAAATCAGTCTGCAATCTCATTAAGTGAAAAGCAAACATTTGGCAGATGGAGTGTAATGTGGAAAAATACAAAGTCGTTCACTTTGGCAGGCAGAATGAGCAAAGCAGAGAATTACTCAAATGGAGAATGATTGCAAAATTCTGGTGTGCTGAGGAATCCAGGTGTAAGAGAGCATGACCCACAAAAATCTAGCATGCAGGTACAGCAAATAATTCAACATACCAGTGAGGATGATCTGCTTCAGTTACACAGGGCATGGCTGAGACATCTCAAAGACTGTTTAACTTTGCTTAACGAAGGATGTCAGTATGTCGGAGACAGTTGAGAGGAGGTTTATGCGGTGGACCCCTGGAATGAGTGGGTTGTCTTGTGAGGGAACGTTGGACAGACTGGGCTTTTCTCTGTTGGAATTTAGGAGAGTGAGGGGTGACCTGATCAAAGTGTATCAGATTCTGAATGGGCTTGAGAAGGTGGAAGTAGAAAAAAATGTTTCCTCTTGGTGGGTGAATTGGGAACTAAAGGTTTTGTTTTAGAATTAGAGATCACCCCTTCAGGACAGAGATGATGATAAATGTTCTGAGGGTTATGTGACTTTGGACCTCTCTGTCTCAGAAGGAAATGGGGTCATTGAAACTTTTTAAGATTAGATTCTCTACAGTGTGGAAACAAGCCTTTCGGCCCAACCAGTCCACACCGACCCTCTGAAGAGTAACCCACCCAGACCCATTTCCCTCTGACTAATGCACGTAACACTACAAGCAATTTAGCATGGCCAATTCACCCAACCTGCACATCTCTGGATTGTGGGAGGAAACCGGAGCACCCGGAGGAAACCCACGCAGACACGGGGAGAATGTGCAAACTCCACACAGACAGTTGCCCGAGGTGGGAATTAAACCTGGGTCCCTGGCGCTGTGAGGCAGCAGTGCTAACCACTGAGCCACCGTGCCATCCCAAGGTGGAGATACAAACTTGTTAGGTAGAAGAATCAGGACTTATGATAGATGGGAATGCGGAATTTGAAAAATAAATAAATCATCCAGGACCTTATGGAAGGGGTAGCAGTGAGGGGCTGAATGGCCTAATGGATAGGAACTGGAGGGGCTGCCGATCTAATGTCATTGAGGAGATGGCTTATGATTCAGAGCCCCATGCTATTCTCACCCTTATCAGGCAGCAACAAAATGAAATATTGAGCAGGGGATGTGCTTTGAGGACAGACTCAGTGGTGTCTATCTATTTTAACAAGCAGTGGGCCTGTCAGTAAGTTAAGCTGTTATCATGCATGAAACAGAAATATTTATTTGATCCAGGTTCAGATCTGTGTAGGTTGAAGGCTATTACAAGAGGCTTGCTTTAGTGGGCTGTCAATTTTAATTCAAGCTGTTGTACTGACTGGCTGTCTTCTCTGTCTTGTCTCAATGAAACTGCAATTGTTTTATCCGACCGGGATCTGTCTTTAGTATCGGGCTGCAAGCATCACCATTACACTGGTGCCAACTATACCCGCTCCACTGTGTACCATATGTCACTGTTCAAGAGGATACCAATTAGGTCAGGATGTGTGCTGTCAATTGGAAATTAATTAGTTTCAGCTCTAGGCAAAAGGTGTCCCATGTAGCTTAATGTGCCCATTCAGATGAGACCCATTAAAGTAACTGGGACAACTGAACACAACCAGACCATGTTGGAGAGACTGGGCTGATGGAGGAGGGTACACTAAAGTGTTGTTAGGTTTTCTAAATACTGTGTGTTGAGAGGACTGTTTGCGACTAAAGGATTGTCAGCTGAATAACGTGTGCTTTCTTTCCAAGATTTTTAAGCAACACGGAATGATGGTACACTGTATTTTTATCATGCATTATTTACATGCTGCCATCAGGCTACACAATAATAATAACTTACACTTTCAATGCGCCAGGCTATTACTTTAGGTCTGATGACCAAAAGCTTGGTGAAAGTGGTAGAATATATGACAGACAGAAAGGGAAATTGACAGAGAATCTCAGCTGGTCTAGCACTGAAGGAGTTCTGAATAAAGGTCACTGGATTCAAAGCGTTAACTCTACTTCTACCAGTCTTGCTGGGTTTTTCCAACAGTTTCTGTTTTAGTTTCAGGTCTCCAGCATCCGCAGTTCATTGCCTTATTTTAGGTAGAATTTAGACCGTTTGGGAGAGATGTTAGGATGGTTGGCAGGTTAGGAATTCTCTTCCCCAAACAGCAGTTGATGTAAAATCAAGTGTTAATTTTAAAGCTGAGATTGATACTTTTTGGTTAAGAAAGCTATCATGGCGTTTGGGCTAAAGGTGGGAAGATGGAGTTAGGCCAAAAAAATCAGCCATGGTCTCACTGGATGGTGAAACGGGCTGGAGGGGCTGATTGGCCCCACGCCTGTTCCTGCAGTCTGGAAACAAGCTAATTGGTCCAACAAGACAACACCGACCCTCCGAAGTGTATCCCACTACCCATATTACTCTATATTTACTTCTGACTAATGCTGCTAACCTAAACATCCCTGAACACTTTAGCATGGCCAATTCACCTGACCTGCACATCTTTGGATAGTGGAAGGAAACCATAGCACCCGGAGGAAACCCACGCAGACACGGGGAGAATGTGCAAACTCCACCCAGACAGTCACCCGAGGCTGGAATCGAACCTGGGTCCCTGGCGCTATGAGGCAAGAATGCTAACCACTGAGCCACCCATAAGGGCTGTCTTGAAAGAGCAGAAAGGGTGATGTAGTGAGGAGAGGAGTAAGGTTGGAATTCGGGGACTTAGGTCTCGGGCAAGTGAAAGGAAAGACACCAGTGACGGAGCGATTAAAACGTGGGATGTTCACTAATTATGCATTGCTGTGGGGCTGAAAATGATTAAATTGAGAGGGTGTGACCATGTGATAAGGAGAGTGCTCTATTACATAACCCAAGCTTAGAGACACTGACATTTATGACACAACATAATTATAACTTGATAGGTAGTGAGAATAAACTCTAATAATATCTTGCTTGGAAGTTTGGTGGGAGAAGGAAAATTGGGAAGTGAGCAAGGTTCCTCACCTGATTGTGGAGCTCCCATGAATGAAAATTAATCTCATTGCATCTTGTGCTGAAGATGGATCTGTAATCCACTTTAACAAGCTGCCAATCAGAGCGGTGGCTGACATGACCAAACACACTGTCAAAGACAACACAAAACAAAACAGAGGTTTGGTTAGAATCCGTGGCATTCATATTCAAAGTTTTAAAGCACGTAACCTCGCAACCTCTCAGTGCTTCAGATACAAAACACATTGTCAAGTTCATCAGCTACCACACAGAGCAAATACCCGTCAATTTTATGTACAGCAAGATTCCTCAGGTGAGTGAATAATAACGAGGAATGTTTTATAGTGTGATGTATTTTAGGAGGGGCTCAATGATTGCAGTTTAGGGGCTGAAAGACCATGCCCAAGACCAGTTGGTTCCACTTGGTCAATGAGCTCAGTGATTGAGTAGTTTGCCCATATTATTGTAATATTGAAAATTACATTATGCACTTTGTTCATTTCAGGGTACAATACCCATATACCAACAGAAAGCATCTAGAAAGGGAATAAATGAATCCATGTTTTAAACACAGCTCTGATTTTGAGTGCTGTTCCAGTCAGGTGACCAGGAGTGAATCAGCTCTCCTTTCTCAAACCTCTCTGATTGGTTGAATCAAGTGTTTATATTCTTTTCTTAGCTTGTGGCTATATCTTACTGCAATTAAAATGTTAGGAACTAATTGTTCGCTGTAAGGAACTAATCATAAAGTTTCCTTGAGCTAAGAAAGAATAAGTCTATTACTTGGAAACCCTGAGAAAAATAAGGGGTGGCATGGTGGCTCAGTGATTAACACTTTTGCATCATGGTACCAGGGACTTGGGTTCAATTCCATTCTTAGCTGACTGTCTACATGGACTTTGTACGTTCTCTCTGTGTCCATATGGGTTTCCTCTCAGTGTGCCAGTTTCCTTCCTCAGTCCAAAGATGTGCGGGTTAGGGTGGATTGGTCAGGGGAAATGCAGGGTTACAGGGATGGGATGAGCCTGGGTAGGATGCTCTTTGGAGGGAAGGTGTGGGTCAAATGGCCTGCTTCCACATTGTGGAGATTCTATGCCTTTATACAGCCATTTCAATACATGCAGATACAAAGTTTAAAAGGGGTTGTTTTCTAGCAGAAAGGGAAGAATATAGAGCCCTTTAGGTGTCCTTGAAGCATTCGGGTTTAAACTGAGACTATGGTTGGTTAGGTGGGACCACCAGCAGTAGAGAATACTTTTATATTCTGTTTCCTGATGTCTTTTATCAGGTATCTGAGAGAGACAGGGAAAGAAGATATATGGTTAGGTAAGGTCTTTTCTTCATTTCAAATTAATGGTTTGACTCCATTGAAAAAAAACACATTTCAGACCATCATAGTCTCAGATTTTAAATCAGAAAATGAAACTTAAACATTGACAGTTGTTTAAGTTTGCTTAAACACATAAGCTACTGGAGGGAATCTATGGTCATGCAAAATTATCTGAGCGAACTTGGTACCTGAAGGAAACTGAATAAAACATTTTAGTCATTACACTGTGGCCTAGTGGATAGCATTCCTACCTTTGAGCCTAAAGGCTGCAAGCTGCAAATACCCGAGCAGAAAATCAATCAACGCTGACACAGCAGTGGAAGGAATACTTCACTGCCAGGCACTATCTGTTGGATGTAATATTTAACCAAAGGTGCGAGTTACCTTCTCAACTGGATGTAAAAGATCCTTTAGCACAATTTTAAGGAAGCACAGAATATTCCCATAATCCTAGATAAACTGGACCTCAATCAATCGCATAAAAACTGACCATTAATTGATTAAAGATTACCTAGTGATTAACTGGTCATTACGACATTGTTTTTGTGGGAGTTTGCTGTTTGTTATGTTCTCCACCCTACAGCAGTAATTACATTACCAAAGTAGCTCATTGACTATTAAATCCTATGGCACAAAAAACACCATATAAAGGAAGGTCAGCAGATTTGAATTGATTTGAATTAGCTTTATTGCCACATGTCCTCACATGGACACAGTGAAAAGTTTAGAAGTCACCACTTATAGCGCCATCTCACCTACAAGGTACAGATTCCCAGAAGAGAAAAAGAGAAAAGAAAAGTCCAGTATTACAGACCTTCAAATGTACAAAATCATAGTAACAAATCAGAAAAGTAAAGAAAGAGAAAGTTCAGAATAAGAGTCCTTCCATGACAATATAGTAAAGAAAAGACAAAGAAATTTAAAAAAAAGAGAATTTAAGACAAAGTCTAAGTCTGGCAGCATCTGTGGGAGAGAAAGCAGAGTTAATTTTCCCGTCCAATGACCCTTCTTCAGAACTGATCACTGAACTGGAAACTCTGTTTTCCTCTCTCCACAAAGGCTGAGTTTCTCCAACAATATCTGCTTTTGTTTCAGATTTCCAACACCTGCAGTTTTTTGTTTCATCTGGGGGGGGTATTTTTAAATTGACTTGAATTTGTTATACAATTGGGCGGAAATAATGTAGCAAGTGAAAATGAAACACAAAATACTGTTTCCTTTGATTGGACGATTAATATAGAGGAGCTCATCAACTCTGAATTATCATTGAGAGACAAAGAATGGGACAGTGAAATTACTTCTAAATTGTTAAGGAAATGGCCAGTTCAGGACAAAGTGGTCTTCTGTGGTTTACGCTGGCATGGGGCAAATGCTGAGCAACAGAATTCTTACAAGGAAAAGAGCTTGGGAGTAGCATCAGTTTCAATGTCAAGGCAACACAGAGAAGCAATTAAACAGCAAGCAGAATCTTGGAATACATAATCAGAATATTATTCAGTATAAAATACAGGAGAGGTGATCCCAGTGGCCCAAATTGCCTTTTCTCATCCTGTATTTATTTTTATGTTCTTGTGTTTTGGGATATCTTACACAGAAGATTAAAAATGAACAGTATTTGATGATTTAAAAAAGCACTTACACATGCATGGATTCTTTTTCATACAGTGTCATTTAATGTCAGGTACGTGCTCCACTTAATTAAAAGGATTGAACACAATTGGAAAATGTTCAGGACAAAAATGGATTGTTCATGGTCTTTACATTCCTCTGTGGTAGTTGAAATAGAATTTGACGGCTGTGAAAGGACATGCATCTATAACACATTGGCAGTATTTGGGGCTAGTAACTGAGAATATGTATAGCTTCATCAGTAGATTGCCAGCTGAACGAAATAGACTGAAATATAATGGACAGGTACTTCAGTTAATTTTTAATAATTCATTCACAGGATGCGGGCATCACTGGCTAGGCCAGCATTTATCATCCAATTATTAATTGCTTCAGAGGGCAGTTAAGAGTCAACCACATTGCTGTGGTTCTGGAGTCATATGTAGGCCAGACCAGGATAGCATGGCAGATTCTTTCTCTGTGGGTAATTAGTGAATGAAATGTTTATTTTTTCCCAAACAACCATTTCATGGTCATCATTAATTCCAGATTGTTAATGAATTCAAATTCCACCATCTGTCATGGCAGGATTCAAAACCAGGTCCCCAGAACACTACCTGTTCTCTGGATTAATTGTCTAACAATTACACCATTGGGCTATCACCTACTTCAATCTTTTTTATTCATTTGTGGAATGTGGGTGTCACTGACTGGGCCCAGCATTTATTGGCCATCCCTAGTTGCCCATTGAGAAGGTGGGGGTGAGCTGCCTTCCTGAACCAGTGCTGTCTGTGTGTTGACCCACAATGCCCTGAGGGAAGGAATTCCAGGATTTTGACCCAGTGACAGTGAAGGAACGGTGATATATTTCCAAGTCAGGAGGATGAGTGACTTGGTGGGGAACTTGAAGGTCATGGTTTTCCTATGTGTCTGTTGCCCTTGTCCATCTAAATTGAGGTGGTTGTGGGTTTGGAAGGTGCTGTCTGATGATCTTTATTGTCATTCAATTAATTGTCATTCAATTTAACAAAACTGGTTCAATATGGACTACATCTTAAAATTGGTTTAATTTGATGAATTGGTGTTGATTAATTACCTTGGGGATCCTTCCTAGGGCTTAGAAGAATCTAGAAATGTCCAGTTGCAGGCTATCTATCAGTCTGACTGCCTGATGGGGGAAAGACAAGATCTTGTCTCTTTTTTGCATTTATTTCTCACTCCATCAAATACAAGTATTGAAAAAAAACAGAAAACCATTCTATTTTAGGCATATTTTAACAGGTTTCTTTCAAGACATTCAGTAAAAACTCCAAGAAGTTGACATTTGGTTTTCTTTACCAATAAGGGAATGAAATATAAAACAGAGAGCACAAAAAGCTTCTAAATATGTTGTCTAGAGTTTGACAAGTTGGCTTTCAATGGGACAACTTTTTTTGCCCTGTTTGAGCTTATACCACTGGAGTGTACAGGAGCTACAGCTGTTCTCTCTGACTTTCCACAAGCTTCCACTAAAATTAGCCCAATAAATAGCAGAAACATTTATCCCCACCACAGCTGACCCTTCTGAGGGGTTGCGTTGGGTTGGGTTGAGGGGTGGAGGGGTGGGGGAGGGGGTAGGGTGGACGTGACATGCTATGTTCCCCTCTCCAAGGGCAAATCATATGAATGTACGAATTGGAGAAGGCCATTCAGCCCCTTGAGCCTTCACCATTCAATGAGATCAAGGCTGGGCTGTGATGGTACAGTGGCTCAGTGTCTCACAGTGTTAGGGACCTGGGTTAAATTCCAACCTCGGGTGACTGTCCGTTGGAGTTTGTGCATTCTCCCTGCATCTGTGCAAGTCTCCTCCCGCAATCCAAAGACTTGTTGGGCCCAAGGGCCTGTTTCCACATTGTAGGGATTCTCTGATTCTATTAAGGGTCAATGCCCCTTAATAATTTTCTTAACAAAACAAAAATCATGTTTCTCACAGATTTAAAAAAAACAACGATCCAGCATCCACTGTTGCTGGTGGAAGAGAATTCCAAACCTCTCAAACCCTTTGTGTGTTGAAGTGCTTCCGAACGTCTCTCCTGAATGGTCTGGTCCTAATGTTTAGACTATGCCCCTAGTTCTAGTTGTTTGTCAGGTAGAACAGTGGGAGGGAAGGTGTGATACTAATGGGCTTGGGTTCAATTCCTGCAATGGCTGAGGTTACCATGAAGGACTCTTTTTCTCAACCTCACCCCTTACCTAAGGCGTGGTGACCCTCCAGTTAAACTACCACCAATCATCTCTCTTCAATGAGAGAGCAGCACCATAGTCTGGTAAGACTGTGGCAACTTTACCTTGACCTGTCTTTTCCTCTTACTCATACTGTGGACCTCCCCCTCTCCCCGCGACCTTTGGCTAATCCTTTCATTCCACAAACAGGAATCTCGGAGTCTGTCGGTGCCTTTGGTCCCAGCTTAGGCCCATGGCGGATGGTTCTGAGCTCGCTATTCTAGAGAGATACTGATCAGAGATTCACAATGATCTCGATGGAAGGTCAGCAAACAAGGAGATCTTGAAGTTATGCGAATTGGGTTGAGTGACCCCTACTATATATGTCCCAATGTATATTCCCGCAGTTGAACTTTCAATGGAGAATGCCAATGTGTCAGAGTATTGACTTGCTATCACCTGCTTTGGGATGTTGTGTCCGGATCCTCAAAATAACACAAAGTTGCAGCAACATTCAATTCAGTTGAATACTGAGTCCAAACTATTGCAGTTGGCGCTGACTGTGTTCAGTGATCAGCGGGAGGTGATACTCTGTGCAGTGAGCCTGAAGGGTCTACAGTAAGAAAAAAATTCAATTTGCTTGACTTCCTAAATGGCTTTTTAAAAAAATGCCCATTAAGAATATCACTTTTCTTTGGATTCATTGACTTTCAGGCTTGTGGCGTCCAGTAGAGTCCCAGACTCTGGGCCAGAAAACTCAGGTGCAAAATCCATAATAGGTTGGTTAAAGATATAGTTCTCGCAAACGTAGCCCCTGTGTGAGAAAGCGTTCTTATGCAGCTATGAAAAAAAACTGCTATGTTTTAGCTTTGAACTTGTATTAGGGGCTGACAAACAGATTTCAATTTTCACATTTAATTTTGACTGCAGCTCCTTCTCACACTCCCAGATTTACAAAAGCATGTGACTGTCTGAAAAGCAGTGTGGGAGCTCTGAAAGGTTCGAATACATCCAGGTCTCTTTCCTTTACAGTCCCTCAGCGTAAGTTAACCATTTTGAACCCTTTAGTGCACATTCTGGAAAGCAGCTGAAGTGCTCTTACTGCAAACTAACCACTCTCCTTCATCCTGCTGAGTGTCTGTGTGCAACTGATTGTTTAAGACATAAGTTTTGCCTTGTTTTCAGTTCTTTCATCAGACGAGAGGCAGCAGAGATTACAGCTTTCACTTCAAAGGTACACTTTATTCTCCATTTAGTTATCCCCTCATGAACATAGAACATTGAACAATACAGCACAGAACAGGCCCTTCGGCCAACGATGTTGTGCCGAACATTTGTCCTAGCTTAAGCACCCATCCATGTACCTATCCAATTACCGCTTAAAGGTCACCAATGATTCTGACTCTGCCACTCCCACTCCCACAGGCAGCACATTCCATGCCCCCACCACTCTCTGGGTAAAGAACCTACCCCTGACATCCCCCCTATACCTTCCACCCTTCACCTTAAATTTATGTCCCTGCTAATGAACGATAATACTCCATAGGCCTTCTTACAAACTCTATCCACCTGAGTGGCAACCTTCAAAGATCTATGTACATAGACCCCAAGATCCCTCTGTTCCTCCACCTGACTAAGAACCCTACCATTAACCCTGTATTCCGCATTCTTATTTGTTCTTCCAAAATGGACAACCTCACACTTGGCAGGGTTGAACTCCATCTGCCACTCCTCAGCCCAGCTCTGCATCATATCTAAGTCCCTCTGCAGCCGATGACAGCCCTCCTCACTGTCCACAATTCCACCTATCTTCGTATCATCTGCAAATTTACTGACCCACCCTTCGGCTCCCTCATCTAAGTCATTAATAAAAATTACAAACAGCAGAGGACCCAGAACTGATCCCTGCGGAACTCCACTTGTAACTGGGCTCCAGGCTGAATATTTACCATCTACCACTACTCTCTGACTTTGACCAGTTAGCCAGTTTTCTATCCAACTGGCCAAACTTCCCACAATCCCATGCCTCCTGACTTTCTGCATAAGCCTACCATAGGGAACCTTATCAAATGCCTTACTAAAATCCATGTACACTACATCCACTGCTCTACCCTCATCCACATGCTTGGTCACCTCCTCAAAGAATTCAATAAGACTTGTAAGGCAAGACCTACCCCTCCCATATCCGTGCTGGCCGTCCCTACTCAAGCAGTGTCTTTCCAGATACTCATAAATCCTATCCCTCAGTACCCTTTCCATTACTTTGCCTACCACCGAAATAAGACTAACTGGCCTGTAATTTCTGGGGTTATCCCTATTCCCTTTTTTGAACAGGGGCACAACATTCGCCACTCTCCAGTCCCCTGGTACCACCCCCGTTGACAGTGAAGACGAAAAGATCATTGCCAACGGCTCTGCAATTTCCTCTCTTGCTTCCCACATAATCCTAGGATATATCCTGTCAGGCCTGGGGGACTTGTCTACCCTCAAGTTTTTCAAAATGACTTGCAACTTCATTTCCTTCAGCCTTTTAATTGTATCCCTCTGTAGAAAACAACGGGTTTTACATTATTTGCCTCTTTATATCTTTATAATCAGCAAAAGGGAAACCAGAGACTTGATTACCAAATGAGGGAATATCATCCCTTTGAGCTCTACCACGGTATCCTAGAATTTACTGAAAATCTGTTGCTATCTACATGCATAGGACCAATGAGGGCCAGCTCAGAATTAGCTACCTCCTTCAGTATAGATCAATAGTTGCCTGAATTTCAGACACAGAAAAGCAGCCACTCCCACTCAAGGTGACATTCCTCTTGTGAAAATGCTACCCTGAAAATTCAGCAGCCTCAAAGAAATAGGATGAGACCATTCGGCCCAGCTCGTCCACTCTTCCATTTAATATCATCGCGGACAATCTTCTACTCTTTCCCACAGCCACCCCATATCCCTCAAATCTCCAGAATACAAAATCCTGGGCATCACAACCTGAAATATGTTCAACGATGGAACATTCATAACCCTGTTGGGTAGAGAATTCCAAAGATTCACAACCTTTAGAGTGAAATAGTTTCTCATCTTAGTCCTGAATGTTTGTTCTCTTGCCCTGAAACTGTGTCCCTCTTTTCTTAGCTCCCCAGCCCTGGGGAAGCAACCTCTCTGTGTTTACCCAGTTAACCAGCTTCATTATCTGAAACAAAGAACTGCCGATGCTGGAGATCTGAGACAATAGCAGAAATTGCTGGAGAAGCTCAGCAAGTCTGTGGAGAGAAAGCAGAGTCAATGTTTCAAGTCCTCTGACCATTCTTAATAGCTCAATACTGATATATATTAGTTCTGAAGAAGGGTCACTGGACTCAAAAATGTTAACTCTGTTTTTCTTTTCATTGACGCTGCCAGACCTGCTGAGTTTCTTCATCAATTTCTACTTTTTCCTTCAGAATCCAAAATGTGTTGAATTCTAATTCACTAAACACTGCTGAATCATTAAAATCCCTCCTTGATACACTGGGACTGCTTGGAACTGAGGTCAGCAGCACTAAAGGTTCTTGGTAGAAGATTTCTTGTCTCATTTGGATTCAATTCAATTGCTCGAGGTGGAAGCGATCAGTTCATACCTCCCGGGGCAGGCTACCATACATACTCGAGTAAAAGTCGATCTCATGTAAAAGTCGACACCCTATTTTTGGCCAAAAAGTCTGGAATTTTCCATATATATCGTGTACAGATCAACCCTAGTTCTTCACAGATAACAGATCAACATCGGTGATCTTATACATAAATGTTACGAGGAAGAAATGAATTTTGTTTTTCATGCTATTATGTGTTTTGATGTAAAATTCACACCAACTTGGTGCAAAAGTTTAAGATGCATCAGGTCAGAGTCAGGTCACAACTTCCCTTTGTATGCAGCTCAGCTGAGCTCAGTTCTTCTGCGGCACTTGTGGGATACAGTCATATTACTGTGATTCATAGAATCATAGAGATGTACAGCATGGAAACAAACCCTTCGGTCCAACCCGTCCATGCCGACCAGATATCCCAACCCAATCTAGTCCCACCTCCACCCTCTGTGTGAAAAGGTTGCCCCTTAGGTCCCTTTTATATTAGATTAGATTAGATTACATTACTGTGTGGAAACAGGCCCTTCGGCCCAACAAGTCCACACCGACCCGCCGAAGCGCCGAAGCGAAACCCACCGATACCCCTACATTTACCCCTTACCTAACACTATGGGCAATTTAGTATGGCCAATTCACCTGACCGTGCACATCTTTTGGATTGTGGGAGGAAACCGGAGCACCCGGAGGAAACCCACGCAGACACGGGGAGAATGTGCAAACTCCACACAGTCAGTCGCCTGAGGCGGGAATTGAACCCGGGTCTCTGGCGCTGTGAGGCAGCAGTGCTAACCACTGTGCCACCGTGCCGCCCATTGCCACCGTGCCGCCCATGCCACCGTGCCGCCCATATCTTTCCCCTCTCACCCCCATCTATACCCTCGAGATCTGGACTCCACCAACCCAGGGAAAAGACTTTGTGTATTTATCCTATCCATGCTTCTCAAAATTTTGTAAACCTCTATAAGGTCACCCCTCAGCCGCCGATGCTCCAGGGAAAACAGCCCCAGCCTGTTTAGCCTCTCCCTATAGCTCAAATCCTCCAACCCTGGCAACATCCTTGTAAATCTTTTCTGAACCCTTTCAAGTTTCACAACATCTTTCCGATAGGAAGGAGACTAGAATTGCAAGCAATATTCCAGCAGTGGGACACCCGCACCCACCAACCCCACTGCCTCGTGGTTGAACACTTCAACTTCCCTCCCACCTTGTCAAGGACATGCAGGTCCTGGGCCTCCTTCACCGCCAAACCACCCGACGCCTGGAGGAGTACAGCTGCAACATGACCTCCCAACTCCTGTACTCAATACTCTGACCAACAAAGGAAAGCATACCACTATCCTATCTACCTGTGACTCCACTTTCAAGGAGCTGTGAACCTGCACTCCAAGGTCTCTCTTTGTTCAGCAACACGCCCCAGGACCTTACCATTAAGTGTATAAGTCCTGCTAAGATTTGCTTTCCCAAAATGCAGCACCTCACATTTATCTGAATTAAACTTCATCTGCCACTTCTCAGCCCATTGGCCCATCTGGTCCAGATCCTGTTGTAATCTGAGGTAAGCCTCTTCGCTATCCACTACACCTCCAATTTTGGTGTCATCTGCAAACTTACTAACCATACCTATTATGCTCACATCCAAATCATTTATGTAAATGACAAAAAGTAGAGGACCCAGCACCGATCCTTGTGGCGCTCCACTGGTCACAGACCTCCAATCTGATAAACAACCCTCCACCACCACCTTCTGTCTTCTACCTTTGAGCCAGTTCTGTATCCAAATAGCTAGTTCTCCCTGTTTTCCTTGAGATCTAACGTTGCTAATCAGTCTCCCGTGGGGAACCTTGTCAAAAAGCTTAATGAAGTCCATATAGATCATATCTACCATTCTGCCCTCATCAATCCTCTTTGTTACTTCTTCAAAAAACTCAATCCAGTTTGTGAGACATGATTTCCCATGCACAAAGCCATCGTTTTGTTTTTTCTCTTTATTCGTTTCAGGATTAATTGGGCTTCTGCTAATGAAACTGTATTTTGGACTGTAGCATGAATTTCAGCTACTCAAAAATAGTATCCATGTAATAATCGACCTCATAAATTTAATCTTAAAAGGTAATCTAAAAAATTCAACTCTTACTCCAGTATATGCCTCCTGTGTTCCACATTCTCCATGCACAACATTATATCCCAGTGTTAAATTCCAGTGCAAAGTGAATGGGCTAGAGGGCCTTGTGCTGTGCTGTAGACCTCTATGACTTGATGTGAAATGCTCATAGATGCCAACAGAAAGTAGCCACATGTTTCTTTAGCAGGGTGTTCTGGGAACAAATGCCCAGAAACCTTAAATCCAAAAGGTGCTCATAAGCCATCTGATGTCCCGTAAACTACCTGCACAGCAAATACAAACCTTGAAGTGAAACTATAGCCTCCTTTGTTGAGTTTAAGGTGATGAGCACCTCCCTTCAGTCAGTAGAAGTGTCCCTCCTCAGTAGTGTACAGAATGGTTTGTGTCTCTTCACATGTTCATCAGGGGTTTGTACAGAGGTCAGCTAGACAGGGATCTTGAATCTTTTTAACAAGGATTACCATCACTGTGCTCACTCAAAGCTTATCATTCAACAGAAGGGGCCTGTCACAAGAAACTTGTTACTGACTGGTGTAGTCAGGTCCATCAGTGCCACCTGAGATGTTGTGTGTAGATTGCATTACTAATGCTTCTGACTGGTATTAGCAGAAAATGAGGCTGCAGATGCTGAAGATCAGAATCAGCAAATAATCGGCAAGAAGGCATACTGCCTCACCCCGGGTGCAATGAGTGGTCTCCTCTACATCAGGGAGACAGGATGCCAACTTGCAGATTGTTTCAGAGAACATCTCTGGGACACCTGCACCCACCAACCCCACCGCCCCGTGGCTGAACACTTCAACTCCCCTCCCACCCTGTCAAGGACGTGCAGGTCCTGGGCCTCCTTCACCGCCAAACCATTACCTCCCGACGCCTGGAGAAGGAACGCCTCATATTCCACCTTGGGACCCTGCAACTACACAGGATAAATGTGGATTTAAACAGCTTCCTTATTTCCCCTCCCCCACATTATCCCAGTCCCAAACCTCCAGCTAGGCACCACCCTCCGGACCCGTCCATCACTGCCCCCTCTGACCTATCACCTTCGCCCTCACCTTTATTCGCCTATTGCTTTCTCAGCTACCTTCCCTCAAATCCCACCCCCCTCCCATTTATCTCTCAGCCCCCGGTCGACAAGCCTCATTCCTGATGAAGAGCCTTTGCCCGAAACGTCGATTCTCCTGCTCCTCAGATGCTGCCTGACCTGCTGTGCTTTTCCAACACCACACTCTCGACTCTGATTGGCATTAGCCTAAGGTGCTTCCAAAACGTGGAGAAAAGATACCCCCGTAAGATAGTTAATGGAAGGAAAGCTCATTCTTGTTGAACAGAACTGGTTTATATATTTTCTAATTGACCTGTATGGATACATACTGGAGTAAGTGGGACCTAAATCCAAGTTTCCCGGCTTCGAGGGAGGGACACTATCACTTCTTCACCAGATTCCCTCAGGCTAGGCTTATTACGTAGTACATAATCACGTTACATTGGAATGACTTTATAGTCTCTTGTAAGATCTCTGGGGTTAGACTTAAAAATAACATTATTATTTAGTTACATGGAAGTTAGCAATTGAAACTGGTAAGCTCCTCCCAGGAACACTCCTTTATATCTTGAGAATTTGACCTTCTCCCATAATGAGTTAACTCTTCAGGTACCAGCTCAGAGCTATCCAAACCTTTTCCCTCTGTGACCTCATTTTGCAGTAGGAAATTTGTTCCAATCGCTCAGTGGGAACTGGGAGTACGGGAGGACAGCTGTCCAGCTCTTACAACTCAGTCAGAGCTCCATCATGGCCGTTGCTGCTTCAGAGACTGTGACCTCAACATTCCTGCTCATATCCCAACTTGGGATCCTAACTCCCCCCACTTTTTTTAGATTAGATTAGATTACATTACATTACAGTGTGGAAACAGGCCCTTCGGCCCAACAAGTCCACACCGACCCGCCGAAGCGAAACCCACCCATACCCCTACATTTACCCCTTACCTAACACTACGGGCAATTTAGCATGGCCAATTCACCTGACCCTGCACATCTTTTTTTTTTGTGACTGTGGGAGGAAACCGGAGCACCCGGAGGAAACCCACGCAGACACGGGGAGAACGTGCAAACTCCACACAGTCAGTCGCCTGAGGCGGGAATTGAACCCGGGTCTCAGGCGCTGTGAGGCAGCAGTGCTAACCACTGTGCCACCGTGCCGCCCATAAGGCTGGTCCATACAGGAGGCTGGGACTGCAGCCAGGCAATTGGTGGATTGAACAGGCCATCAACGAGTGGCTATGTGAGCTGTAGTATGTATGGATTCATTCCATTTGTGGTTCTTAGTTAGTTAGCAGATATGTGGGGGAGTGATTAGATTAGATTAGATTCCCTACAGTGTGAAAACAGGCCTTTTAGCCCAAACAGTCCACACCGACCCCCTGAAGAGTAACCCACCCAGACCCATTTCCCTCTGACTAATGCACCTAACACTATGGGCAATTTCCCATGGCCAATTCACCTGACCTGCTCCTGTATGGAGCAGCTTTCTTGAACA
This sequence comes from Chiloscyllium plagiosum, assembly GCF_004010195.1. Taxonomy (NCBI): domain Eukaryota; kingdom Metazoa; phylum Chordata; class Chondrichthyes; order Orectolobiformes; family Hemiscylliidae; genus Chiloscyllium; species Chiloscyllium plagiosum. The sequence continues at coordinate 55,107,693 of NC_057731.1, read as the reverse complement.
AGATTTGCCAACCAGCATCGTTTGGACCAAGAAATGGGAAGTGCAGAAGGTCACAGCTGAAGGGAGCAGTTGGTACAGAGATCCCCAAAGTGGGGGGAGTTAGGATCCCAAGTTGGGATATGAACAGGAATGTTGAGGTCACAGTCTCTGAAGCAGCAACGGCCATGATGGAGCTCTGACTGAGTTGTAAGAGCTGGACAGCTGTCCTCCCATACTCCCAGTTCCCACGGAGCGATTGGAACAAATTTCCTGCACATCTTTGGATTGTGGGAGAAAACCGGAGCACCTGGAGGAAACCCACGCAGACACAGGGAGAACATGCAAACTCCACACAGACAGTCACCCAAGGTTGGAATCGAACCTGGGACCCTGGTGCTGTGAGGCTGCAGTGCTAACCACTGAGCTGCACCAGTGCTTGCAAGGGTAGGACATCACGGGAAGGGTGTGTTGAGTGGAGGTACTGTGATAAATGTATGTAACAGTATTCAACTTCAAAAAGTATCATAACGTCAGGATAAACTAGAACAATATAATTCCCAACCAAAATAAAACTAAGAGAAGCTGTGGATGCTGGAAATCTGAAACAAAAAACAGAAAAAAGGAAATCAAAGGTTATGGGGAGAAAGCTGCAAAATGGGGTTGATAAACCTAGCAGCCATGATTGAATGGTGGAGCAGACTTGATGGACTGAAAGGCCTAAATTCTGGTCTTATGTCTTATGGTTTTATGGCCTAAATTGTTGGAGAAACTCAGCAGATCTGGTAGCATCTGTGGAGAGAAATCAGACTTAACATTTTGAGTGCAGTGACCGTCCATTCTGAGGAAGGGTTACCAGACTCAAAACATTAATTCCGTTTCTCCTTCCACAGATGCTGCCTGAGTTTCTCCAGCACTTTCTGTTTGTATTTGATAATGCCTGACCACTACACTCACTTGCCCAAATGGTGAATGCTTCTTGAAACAGCTCAATTATTGTGTATGCTTGGTGCATCTTACCCCTGCATTAAATATTGAGTTGAAACTGAATATTTAGAGACATAATCTGAAACTTCAATACAATGCTGAGGGAACACCACATTGTCGGAAATACCACCTTTTGAATGCAGCGTTAAATCAAGGGCCTATTTGGCCCCTCAAATAGACAAAAACACCTTGGCTGTTATTGTGCACCTACATTAGCTGCCATGTCCCCCTGTATGACACCATGAACTACACGTCCAAAGCAACATTTTGGCTGTGAGATGTATTGGTGTTTCCTAGGGTCAAGAGTATTAAGACAAATTCTTACTTTTAGCTGAACGCCAATGATAAACCCATGAAATCTGTCAGTCTTCCAGTGCAAGAAACTGTCCACAACTGACAACCATCTGATGAAGGAGCAGTGCTCCGAAAGCTAGCGCTTCCAAATAAGTCTGTTGGACTATAACCTGGTGTGTGATTTTTAACTTTGTCCACAACTGGGTATTGTCGACCAGTACAATCAAAAGCTGAAAATGTGTTGCTGGAAAAGCAGGTCAGGCAGCATCCAAGGAACAGGAGAAGGGCTTATGCCCGAAACGTCGATTCTCCTGCTCCTTGGATGCTGCCTGACCTGCTGCGCTTTTCCAGCAACACATTTTCAGCTCTGATCTCCAGCATCTGCAGTCCTCACTTTCTCCCAGTACAATCCAAAATCAAGTCCCATGTACTGCAATTGACTAAAGCTCAGGGTAGCCATTGCAAAGGACTAAAGAGGAAAGGTGATTGTTTGAAGTCTCCCTGTCTTAGTGAGGGACTAGAAACTCCATAAATTTCCCCAGTTCTTATGCACCAGGGAGTGTTAGATGTGAAATGTAAATGCAAGCTGTAAATATAACCTGTATTTGTAACCACAGTGAAACACCTTGATGTACCACAGTGTCAGAGTTGAATACTATAACATATTTTTATAAGTTTTATGAATACAATACATTTTTACAAAGAAAAGTCTTTTCTTTTTACTTCAGGTTGCTAACGAGGAAATAAAATGTTCTCTACTCACGTCATTACCAGTGTCTCATCTCCTGGTTCACCAAGAACTCCGTCTACAAAGAGAGGAACTGAGGTAAAACTGTATTTACTCCAGCTCTGGCCTTCATCAAAACTCAACCTGGTTCCAACAAACAAAACCAGCAACAGCGTTAGATCGGTAGGTCATGGCAGAGTGAAAAGCATTAACTGAACCAGCACAAATCACCTTCCCTTCACTACATGTTCAGTTAAACATAAAATCTTGAGGGGTTCTTGGCAGGATGGAAGTGGGGGAGTTAATTCCTCTTCTGAGACAATGTAGGACAAAGGGTCACGGTCTAAAAATCAGGGGTTTCCCATTTAAACAGAGATTAAACTAATTTTATTCCTTTCGGAGGGTCACCGATGCAATAAGAATCATGTGGGATGTTCCAGATGGTGAGAGAGTCCAGAGCCAAGCATCCCAGTCTAAGGATATGGGTTGGCCATTTCAGACTGAGATGAGGAAACTTTCTTCACTCAGAGAGCTGCGAGCCTGTGGAATTCACTACCAAAGGAAACTGAAGACAAAATATTGTCACCTTCCAAGTGAAAGATATTTGGGCGAAAGAGATCAAATAATATTTGGAGAAAGTGGGAGGAAGGGATTGAGTTGGATGATCAGCCATGATTATATTGAATGGAGCAGGATTGAAGGGCTGAAAGGCCTCCTCCAGCTCCTATATTCTATGTTTCAATGAGCCTTTGTAATTCTGATCGCCCTGTTATATACTTTAAACTGGAAAGTGTGTAAAAATAATTTACAAGATTGTTACGGAGATGAGTTATAAGGTGAGGCTGGTGCTGTTTTCCCTGGAGCGTCGGAGGCTGAGGGGTGACCTCATAGAGGCTTATAAAATCATGACGGGCATGAATAGGGTAAGTAGACAAGGTCTTTTCCCTGGGGAGGGGGAGTGCAAAACTAGAGAGCACAGGTTTAGAGTGAGAGGGGAAAGAGATAAAAAGGACCTAAGGGGCAACCTTTTCACACAGAGGGAGGTGCATGTATGGAATGAGAGGAAGTGGTGGAGGCTGGTACAATTGTAGCATTTAAAAGGCATCTGGATGGGGACATGAATAGGAAGGGTTTCGGGGGATATGGGCCAAGTACTGGCCAATGGGACTAGATTAGGTTTGGATATCTGGTCAGCATGGATGAGTTGCACCAAAGGGTCTGTTTCCTGCTGTACATCTCTATGACTCTATGACTTATTCAAAAAAGAAGGGAGACAGAACATCAGTAATGATAGACCAGTTAACATGTCATTGGGAAGGTCTTTGATTTTATTCTGAATGATGTAACAACAGAGCATTTAGAAACACATAGCAAACTCGAGCAGAGGGGGTTAAATTCTTGTTAAGCTTTGGGGTGAAAGGTTGTTGTGGAGGAGGTGGGGAACATGGGTTCGAAGTTGCAATCAGATCCGCTATGATTTATTGCACGGCAGAGAAGGCTTGAGGCGATAACCAGCCTCCTTCTGCTGCTGATTTATCCATTTGTATGTCGATTGACTGATTGTAATTTAAAAGGTGAGCATCAAACAGGAAAAGGCTTCTGGCTATCACCATGGAAACGGCAGCAAGTTAACTCAAATAACTAGCTGATTGCAGGCTTTGCTTCTGTTACGTCATTCTGATTTGTTGTATTTTGATGCTGAAGTTTAGTTGTTTTTGATCGAACCTATTCTTTAAAAAAAGACAGGGACAAAATTTCAGATTTTTTAAGAAAGAAGTGCAGGAATGAAATCAGTCTTGTCCTTTTCACGGTTGGAAGAGCTGAGAGCTGTTGCTGGGATGAACGTTAGAAGCTGGTGACAGAGAGACATTAAAGGAAGTCTGGAAATTTGAGATAAATTGGTTGAAGGCCTTCAGTCCATATCCACCGACTGATCTTTTCCATTTGCAATAAATGTAACACACAAACTCCAGCAGATCAGAGGCAAGCTCAGATGAAGAAAGCCCTTTGCCTTATTTGATCTAGAATCACAGTTAAAACCGATCAACCCCTTCCCCCAGGACAAACAGCTGATAACACAATGGTGCTCCTCAAAACCTGTAACTATGCAGGTAGCGTGGGCACTGCACAGGAATAATAATGTTCCTCTTGTAGTGCAAGAAGAAATAACAAATCAGCATCCAGGAGACAGTAAGGACTGCAGATGCTGGAAGCCAGAGTCAGTAGATGTGGAGTGGAAAAACACAGCAGGTGAGACAGCATCCGAGGGGTGGGAAAGTCAACATTTCAGGATGAATCCTCCGTTATTTATAGACTTGCCCCAACATAGAAACAGGAGTAAGACATTCAGCTCTCTCGTCATGGCTTGAAGCCTGTCCTGCCACTTAATGAGCTATCAGTCATTAGCTCCATCCATCTAGCATTTTTTAATTCTCTTGTGAGCTGGCTAGCATGTCCCTAGTTGCCCTTTGAGAAGCTGGGGGCGAGCTGCCATCTTGAGCTGTTGCAGTCCATGTGCTGTAGGTCCACCAATAACGCCCCTGGTGGGGACGGGAGGGGGCAGAATTTCCAGATTGTGACCCAGTGACAGTGAAGGAACAGTCATATATTTCCAAGTCAGGATGGAGAGTGGCTTGGAGGGGAACTTGCAGGTTCCCATATATCCTCCATCTTTGCCCATGTAGATGGAAGTGCTTGTGAGTTTGGAAAGTGTTGTTTTAAGATCTTGGGTGAATTTCTACAGTGCGTCTGCTGCTGGTACACACTGCTGCTACTGAGTGTCGGTAGTGGAGGGAGTGGATACTTGTGGGTGTGGTGCCAATCAAGTGGGGGCTGCTTTGTCCTGGATGGTGTCAAGCTTCTTGAGTGTTGTTGGAGCTGCCCCCATCCAGGCAGGTAGGGAGTATTCCATCACACTCCTGACTTGTGCCTTGTAGATGGGGTGTCAAGAGGAGTGTTACTCACTGTAGTATTTTTTAATACCATTGCTGAGCAATGATCCACTGATCTCTGATTTAAAAGGATTAATTTGTCTCGCACCTATTGTTCTTTTGTGAGAGATTCGGAGATCCGGAGATTTCTAAAGGAGGAAAGGTATAGAGAGTTGGAGATGTTGGCTTGGATTTTCCGATGGTCAGATAGCCCTTAGTCCAGTGTAGATTGGAGTTGTGCATTAGAACCTTCACATTGGATCCCCCTCGTAATAAACTCTAAAGGAATTGCTTGAGGAATTTTAGATTCCAATATGCCTGGAACCCTCTGAAAATATCACTTAAACTGGAGAATTCAGTGAGTTACAGAATCATAGAGTCAGAGTCCTGGTGAAATGAAGCAAAGTTACCCAGGAAAAGTTAGACTAATAAAGACGACTAACTCCTGAGTAACTATCCAACTGACCCCATACTTATATCACTCATCCCCAACCCCTGCTTCTCCCAAAGCACCTATACCCCAAACCCCGAGCTGGCACCACCCTGCCTCCCCAGGGTCTGACAGTCTGACCCCACTTTGCTCTGGCCCTGTTACCCTCTCCCATTTCTTCTCCTCGCCTATTCCTGGCAGGGTGTGATTCTGGATCTTCACATTTCAGAATATGGCAGCTGACCGCTGTGGGAAAGGATCTGGTTTGTTTTTCCATGACAGCTCTGCACTCTGAGGGAGCTGTCAGAATGAGTGTCCCACTCCATATTGCTGAAGGAGCACTGATCGGAATTTCCTGTCAGAAATGTGGAACTCCCTTCTTGCATTAAAACAAAACAGAGTGGCCACATGTGGGAGAGACGCTTCCTCCTCAGAAAGTCAGGCCCAAGGGTCTTATGTTCCAACAATAATCACCAAGATGGTAGAAGACTTCTACTCTTAGGGATGGACATGATACGGATGTAATCGAGGCAAAATCAATACACAGAAAGTGAATTTAAGTTTGGAGGATGGAGAATATAGAGATGGAGATGAGGTAGAGTGACATGAAGCTATAACCAAACTAAAATCAAGATGAGATGTTGTTTACCTGGACTTTTGTAAAGCATTCGATAAGGTTCTGCATGGTAGACTAATTAGTAAAGTTAGATCACATGGGATTCAGGAAGAGCTTGCCAACTGGATACAAAATTGGCTAAATGGCAGGAGACTGGTGGTGGTGGTGGGGGGTGGGGGGTCAGGGTGTGCTTTTCAGACTGGAGGCCTGTGACCAGCAGTGTTCTACAGGGATTGGTGCTGGGTCCTCTCTTGTTTGTCATTTATATAAATGATTTGGATGAGAATATAGGAGGCATTTTTAGCAATTTTGCAGATGACACCAAAATCAGTGGTATCATGGACAGTGAAGAAGGTTATCTAAGATCACAGAGAGAATCTTGATCAATTGGATCAATAGGCTGAGGAGTTTAATTTGGATAAATGCAAGGTATTGTATTTTGGTAAAACAAACAAGGGCAGGATTGAAACAATTAATGATAGGGCCTTGGATAGTGCTGTAGAACAAAGACCTGGGGGCTCAGGTACATAATTGCTGACAATCTGTGTCATATAGAGACAGGGCAGTTAAGAAGACATTTAGCATGCTTGTCTTCATGGCTCAGACTTTGAGTACAGGAGTCGAGATATCATGATGAGGTTGTACAGGATGTTGGTGAGGCCTCTTCTGGAATACTGTGTCCAGTTCTGGTCATCCTGGTCATTAGAGTAAGGATATAATTAAACTGGAAATAGTTATGAAAACAATGACCAGGATGTTGCCAGGAATGGAGGGTTTGAGTCATAAGAATAGCTCAGATAGGTTGGGACATTTTTCACTGTAGTTTAGGAGGTTCAGGGCTAACCTTACAGGGGTTTATAAAATCATAAGGGGCATAGATAAGGTGAATAGCCAAGGTCTTTTTCTAAGGTGGGGAGTTCAAAACTAGAGACCATACAATTTAGGTGAGATGAGAAAGATTTAATAAAGACATGAAGAACAATGTTTTTACAAAGAGAATCATTAGTTTGTAGAATGAACTACCAGAGGAAGAGGTGAATAACGTACAGTTACTACATTCAAAATAGTTTGGATATGTTTATGAATAGGAAAGGTTTTGAGGGATGTGGGCCAAATGCAGGCAAATGGTACTAGTTCAGCTTGGGATATCTGCTAAAGACTGCTCTTGTCCTCTCCTTGCTCTTCTTAACTCTCTCTTTAAATCCTTCCCAGCTAATCTGTAACTCTCCATCGCCTCATCTGTACCATCTCGTCTCAACGTCACATAAGCCTCCCTCTTCCACTTAACAAGAGATATAATTTCTTTAGTAAACTACTGTTCCCTTACCTTATCACTTCCTCCCTGCCTGACAGGGACATACCTATCAAGGACACGCAATATCTGTTCCTTAAACCAGCTCCACATTTCAATTGTCTGGATCCCCTGCATTTTGCTACCCCATTCCATGCCTCCTAAGTCTTGCCTAATTGTATTATAATTGCCCTGTGGCTTGTACCTATCCCCTTCCATCGCTAAACTAAACATAACTGAATTATGGCCACTCTCTCCAAAGTGCTCACCTACAACTAAATCAAACACCTGGCCTGGTTCATTATCAAGCACCAGATCCAGTGTGGCCTCCCCTCGTCAGCCCTTCGACATACTGTGTCAGGAAACCCTCCTGTACACACTGGACAAAAACAGGTCCATCCGACGCTCTAGAGTTATAGCATTTCCAGTCAATTTTTGGGGAAATTAAAGTACCCCATAATGACTACCCTGTCCCTTTCACTCCTACCCAGAATCGTTTTGCTAATCCTCTCTTCCACCTCCCTGGAACTATGCAGAGGCCTATAAAAAACTTGCAGCAGTGTGACCTCGCCTCTCCTGTTTCTAATCTCAGCTCACACTACCTCAGTAGACGAGTCCTCATCAAAAGTTCTTTCAGCCACCATTATACTGTCCTTGATTAACAAAGCCACACCCCTCTCTCCCTTGTACCACCTTCCCTAATCTTAATGAAAAAGCTAAACCCTGGAACCAACATCCATTCCTGACCCTGCTCTATCCATGTCTCCGAAATGGCCACAACATCGAAGTCCCAGGTACCTATCCATGCTGCAAGCTCACCTACCTCATTTCAGATACTTCTGGCGTTGAAGTAGACACACTTCAAATCAGCTTGCTGTCTGCCAGCACATTCCTGTGACCCTGAAATCCTGTCCCTGTCCTCCATACTCTCATCCTCCTGTGCACTGCACTACACCTCCGGTTCCCATCACCCTGCTGAGCTAGTTTAAACCCACCCGAATAGCACCAGCAAATGTCCCACCCAGGATATTCGTACCTCTCTGGTTCATGTGACGACCGTCCTGTTTGTAGAGGTCCCACCTTCTCCAAAATGAGCCCCAATTATCCATAAACCTGAAACCCTCCCTCCTGCACCATCCCTGCAGCCACGTGTTTAGCTGATATCTCTCCCTATTCCTTGCCTCGCTCTCACGTGGCATGGGTAACAGACCAGAGATAACAACTCTGTTTGTTCTAGCTCTCAGCTTCCACCCTAGCTCCCTGAAATCCTGCCCTTACATCCCTATCCTGCTTTCTGTGTATGTTGTTGGTACCTACATGGACAACGACTTGGGGCTGGTCACCCTCTCCCTACAGGACCCCAAAGACACGATCCGAGACATCATGGACCTTGGCACCTGGGAGGCAACAACCAACCGCGAGTCTCGTTCGTTCCCAACAAACCTTTTATCTGAGCCTCTAACTATTGAGTCCCCAATGACTAACACTGTCCTCCTTTCCCCTGCAACAGGGACAGACTTTGTGCCAGAGTCCTGCGCCCCAATGCATACCCTTGGTATACATCGCATCATCCCCCGCCACTAACGCCACCTACAAACAGACCCCACTACCAGGGATATTTTTCCCTCCCCACCCCTATCAGCATTCTGAAGAGACCATTCCCTCTATGCCTCCCTCGTCAGATCCACACCCGCCCACTCCTGGCACTTTCCTCAGTCACCGCAGGAAGTGCAAAACACCTCCCCCCTCATCTCTGTCCAAGGCCCCAAAGGAGCCTTCCACATCCATCAGAAATTTACCTGCACCTCCACACATGTCATTTACTGTATCCGTTGCACCCGATGTGGTCTTCTGTACATCGGGGAGACAAGACGCCAACTTGCAGATCGTTTCAGAGAACATCTCTGGGACACCCGCACTAACCAACCCCACCGCCCCGTGCTTGAACACTTCAACTCCCCCTCTCACTCCGCCAATGACATGCAGGTCCTGGGCCTCCTCCATCGCCAAACCATAACCACCCGATGCCTGGAGGAAGAACGCCTCATCTTCTGCCTCGGGACCCTCCAACCACACGGGATTAATGTAGATTTCACCAGTTTCCTCATTTCCCCTCCCCTCACCTTATCCCAGTCCCAAGCTTCAACTTGACATCGCCGTCTTGACCTATCTTTCCCACCTGTCCACTCCACCCTCCTCTCCGACCTAGCACCTTTTCACCTACCTTCATCGACCTATTGCACTCTCAGCTCCCTCCCCCTGACCCCGCCTCCTCCCATTTATCTCTCAGAGCCTTGGCTCACAAGCCTTATTCCTGATGAAGGGCTTATGCCCGAAACGTCGATTCTCCTGCTTCTCGGATGCTGCCTGACCAGCTGTGCTTTCCCAGCATCACACTCTCGACCCTGGTGCTCAGAATCACACAAATCAAAATTACAAGCAATCTGGTTCATCCTGAGGCCAGTGCAGAGTGAGGGACAGGACTGGAACAAAATGGAAGGCATTTTTGGGTTAGACGGAGATAATTTTATTACTGTTACCACCCTCACTCAGTTAATGTTGGATTCCCTTCCACCATCCTGCCCACACCCCCTCTCACCCAGCCCCAGTCAATGCTGAGCTCTCCATCCTTGGAATCTCCCTTACTCAGTATTTCATCGACCTCAAGTCATTATCAAGTACTGAAATTGTAGATAGTGACCATGGTCAAACATTCAAGTAAGAGCAAAAATACTGCAGATGCTGGACATCTGGAGAAACTCAGCAAGTCTGGTAGTATCTGTGGAGAGAAAAAGCAGAGTTACCATTTCAAGTCTGGAGTAAGACTCTTCAGAACTGAAAGGTGTTGCAAAATGTTTCTTAATGTACTTTTTACGAGGAAGTGGAGGGGTGAGAGGAATAGACATTGTGGAGGTTCAGTTTAACAGTGAAGAAAGAGAAAACGAGATGTAAAATGGGTGTAAATTAACAGTGAAAGGAGAGAATGGGTCCTCTCTACTAAGAGCAAAATAAACAAGATGCAAACATGACAATATGTGGTGGAGGGGTGTTGGTTAATGGGGAGAGAATAAGGAAAATGAAGAACAAACATCATGTTAAGATACAGTGTAAGAGCTCACAGCCTCGCTATGAAAATCCTACAACAGACTCAGCCAAAAACACATACGATTCAGCCCATCATTATTGTTCGTGGGAGTTTGCTGTGTACAAATTTGCATGTTTTCTGCATTTCCAGAGTGTTTACACTTCCAAAGTGGTCCATTGGCTCTCAAGCAGTTTGAAATATCCAGCAATTGTGAAAGGCAATATGTTAATGGAAATCCTTTATTTGTTCTTTTTTAAACTATATCCCCTTCTGCTCTCCCGAGTACACGGTCACATGGCACTATCTTGAGGTAGAGCAGGCATGTGCTCGTCAATATTTATTCTTCCACGAAAATAAATAAGGCTGATTATTTGGTCAGCGCTATATTGCTGTTTGTGGAATCTTGCTGTGTGCTACATTCACAGCTGCATTTCCTGTGGATCCACAGTAATTATACTTCAATAAGCAACTTGATTGGATGCCAAGTGGTTTGGGATGTGCGGAGTTCATGGTAGGCTACTTCTTAGCTCTCTTCAATTTTTCTTTCTATTACAATGTCACCGGAGCCTCCAGCCCCTAATTGCTTGGATTTTTAAAACATGATTCTTTTATAGCATGAGGGAAATTAGGAAATGGACAATAATTGCTGCCCTTGCCCAGACCTCATCAACAAATTTAAAAAGAAGCAACAAAGGTTAAGAGTTTTCCTGTTGTGCTGAAGAGTCATACTCAACTTCAAAACATTAACTCTGTTTCTCTCTCCACAGATGCTACCGCTCCTACTGAGTTTCTCTAGCATCGCCTGTCCTTTATTCCACAAATTACTAAGTATGATGAAGCCATCTTTCACTCAGGTCCAGGGTAACATGAAGGGTAAAGTATTTTCAGAGTATTTGGAGAGAGGCTAACTCCATGTACTTACCCCAGCATTTAGTTTTCAGTACTGGCATGCTTCATTCCTTTCAAAAGGACATCATAACCCTATGATTTCTAAACATTGCAATTCTATTATCAGGATTGGTTAGCCCAGTTAGCTGGATAACTGGTTTGTAGTGATGCCAACAGCATGGGTTCAATCCCCACACCAGCTGAGATCACCATGAAGGACTCTCCCCTTGCCTGAGGTGTGTTGACCCTCAGGTTAAACGACCAGCAGTCATCTCCCTGTAATGAGAGAGCAGCTCTCTGGTCCAGTGAAAATAAGGCAACTTTATCTTTCACAAGTGGACATCTAATTTGTGTTTAAAATAGAAAGAGCATAATGCTGTGGTAATTTTGCTGTCCAAACATTTACCATTTAAAAGAGGAAAAATCTTTATTCGAAAACTTTATTTTCCAAATAGACAATTTCTGGTTCTGAGGAAGGGTCACGGACCTGAAGTGTTAACTCTGCTTTCTCTCCACAGACACTGACAGACCTGCTGAGCTTTTCTGTTTTTTTTTATTTACAGCATCCACAGTTTGTTAGGTTTTTATTTAGACAATTTCTGTGTTTTTTAGACTGTAAGTGCAATGTCACAATGGCAGGGATTTTCTGATATGGAGTGCACAATGAACACAAAAGCAGATACAAGGAAGATTGTTCATAAGTCATTGAAGACCAATGGGATGAAAGATTTTTGGGGTATACAGATGGTGACATCTTGTAAAATGTCCACGTTATAGAGGAGGAGGTGCTGGATGTCTTGAAATGTATAAAAGTGGATCAATCTCAGGACCTGATCAGGTATACCCTAGAACTCTGTGGGAAGCTAGGGAATTGAATGCTGGGCCCCTTGCTGAGATATATGTATCATCGATAGTCACAGGTGAGGTGCCAGAAGACTAGGGGTTGGCTAACGTGGTGCCACTATTTAAGAAAGGTGGCAAGGAAAAGCCAGGGAACTATAGACCAGTGAGCCTGACAACAGTGGTGGGCAAGTTGTTGGAGGGAATCCTGAGGGACAGGGTGTACATGTATTTGGAAAGGCAAAGACTGATTAGGGATAGTCAGCATGGCTTTGAGTGTGGGAAATCATGTCTCACGAACATGACTGAGTGTTTTGAAGAAGTAATGAAGAGGATTGATGAGGGCAGAGCGGTGAGTATGATCTATATGGACTTCAGTAAGGCGTTCAACAAGGTTCCCAATGGGAGACCGGTTAGTAAGATTAGATCTCATGGAAACCAGGGGAAAACTAGCCATTTGGATACAGAACTGGCTTAAAGAGAACAAAGAACAAAGAAAATTTACAGCCGAGGAACAGGCCCTTCGGCCCTCCAAGTCTGAGCCGATCCAAATCTACTGTTTAAACCTATCGCCCAATTCCTAAGCATCCGTATCCCTCTGCTCCCCACCTACTCATGCATCTGTCCAGACCCACCTTAAATGAATCTACCATGCCTGTCTCTACCACCTCTGCTGGCAACGCGTTCCAGGCACCCACCACCCTCTGTGTAAAGTCCTTGCCACGTGTATCCCCCTTAAACTTTTCACCTCTCACCTTGAACACGTGACCTCTCGTTATTGAATCTCTCACCCTGGGAAAAAGCTTATCTCTATCTAACCTGTCTATACCCTTCATCATTTTGTAGACAAAATATATTTTTTCACACTGGGAGAATGTGCAAACGCTACACAGTCACCCAAAGCTGGAAACAAACTCAAATCCCGAGCATTGTGAGGCAGAAGTGCGAACCTCTGTGCCATCATGCCACTGCCCCTGTCAGGCAAATCAACAAAGCTTGAAGGTAGAAGACAGGAGGTGGTGGTGGAAGGTTGTTTTTCAGACTGGAGGTCTGTTACCAGTGGTGTGTCACAAGGATCGGGTCCACTGCTGGGTCCACTGCTGTTCGTCATTTGTATAAATGTTTTGGATGTGAACACAGGAGATATAGTTAGTAAGTTTGCAGATGACACCAAATTTAGAGGTGTCGTGGACAGTGAAGAAGGTTACCCTAGATTACAATGGGATCTTGATCAGATGGGCCAATGCGCTGAGGAGTGGCAGATGGAGTTTAATTTAGATAAATGTGAGGTGCTACATTTTGGAAAGGCAAATCAGAGCAGGATTTATAAACTTAATGGTAAGGTCCTGGGGAGTGTTGCTGAACAAAGAGACCTTGGAGTGCAGGTAGATATTATAGTGAAGAAGGTGTTTGGTATGCTTTTCTTGATTGGTCAGTGCATTGAGTATAGGAGTTGGGAGATCATGTTGTGGCTGTACAGGACATTGGTTATGCCACTTTTGGAATATTGCCTGCAATTTTGGTCTACTTCCTAACAGAAAGATGTTGTGAAACTTGAAAGTGTTCAAAAAAGACTTACAAAGAAGTTGCCAGGTTTGGAGGATTTGAGCTATGGGGAGAAGCTGAATAGGCTGGGGCTGTTTTCCCTGGAGCATCGGAGGCTGAGGGGTGACCTTATAAAAATTTATAACATCATGAAGGGCATGGATAGGATAAATAGACAAGGTCTTTTCCCTGGTGTGAGGGAGTCCAGAACTAGAGAGCATTGATTTTGGTTGAGAGGGAAAAGATTTAATCGGGACTTAAGGGGCAATTTTTCCACGCAAATGGTGGTGCATGTATGGAATGAACTGCCAGAGAAAGTGGTGGAGGCTGGTACAATGACAACATTTAAAAGGCACCTGGATGGGTATATGAATAGGAAGGGCTTGGAGGGATATGGGCCAAGTGCTGTCAAATGGGACTGGATTAATTTAGGACAACTGGTCGGCATGGAAGAGTTGGACCAAAGGGTCTGTTTCTCTGCTGTACATCCTTATGACTCCATGACTCTCTGAGTCTATATGCAGGAATATAGAATGGAGGTTAAAGTCAGATCAGGAATCCTGATGAAGGGCTTTTGCCCGAAACGCCGATTTTCCTGCTCCTCGGATGCTGCCTGACCTGCTGTGCTTTTCCAGCACCACTCTGATCTAAACTCTGGTTTCCAGCATCTGCAATCCTCACTTTTGCCTACTCTTGTTAATTTGGATTGGAAACAGCACAACCAGTCACATGGATCAGGTGATTTGGGAATGTTGCAATGGGACTTTGTTGTATTTGAGCATATTGGGAAAAGGAATCCTGGGCTCTGGATAAAATGAGGGAAAAAGTGCAGGATTTGGGAGAATTGACCATGGAGTTGCAGCAAGTATGGCAGAAGTGGCAGGAATAGGAGAGTGTTTATGTATCTGCAACAATCTTGCTGTGTGGGAGAAGCTATTTTAAGCTAATCCAAAGTTCCTGCCCGCCATCTATCCCACAGCAAAAGGAATTCCAACACATCAAGTCGTACATCTATAATTCACAGGATGTTGGCATCAATGATTGATGCCAATATTGTCTGCCCATTCCTCAGTGCACAGGAGGGTAGTAGACAGGCAACCATTTGGCTGTGGGTCTGGTGTCACATGTAGGCCACACCAGGTAAGGATGACAGTCACATTCCTTAAATGACATTAGTGACCAGATAGGTTTTTCAGTGACATTGATTTCAGGGTCAACAGTAGACTCCTAATTCCAGATTTTATAGAATTCAAATTTCACCATCCACCAGGGTGGGATATATGAACAGCAGATTATGGGTTCTCTAAATTAATAGTCTAGCAGCAATACCTCTAGGCCATGGCCACCAAACAAAGGAGGTGAAGATACTCCTGGTGTTCAGATTTTGATGTTGTTTTTTAAATACTCGGCCAGGATGGTCCTTTAATTCCTTCAGGGGTCAGTTTATATCTTAAATGTGGCTAATGTTGCATGAGTGTGCATGCTTCCTGCAGTTCAGTCTTGAAACAGGTTGCTGCCCGGACAGGGAATACTCCCCTCATTACTGCAGTTCTAGCACCTTTTACCCACTGCCAGGACAATAAGAAGAGGGCCCAATTACCATAGATGTCGGATTGGCTGCGGTGTGTGTTTAATGGCCACAAGCGCACCTCCCTGGTCCAGGAACAGAACGCTGTGCTCCTCGTCGAAAACCTGCGAATGAGAGCAAACACAAACCAATCAGCACCATCTACAAGAAAGTAGCACCGTGTAGAAACTATCACCGGTTAGGAGTGAAAGAAAAGACATCTCGACAACTCCTGTTGAAATCGCTATCATCTTATCGGAGTTACATTTTCCTTTTGGTATTTACCTCTTCAATCTGGGCAACTGGGAACTTTTACAATGAGCTACAAATGCAAATATTGATAAGAAATCAGTTTTCTGTTGATACAGGGAGGCATACTCTCTGACTCTAAATCTAAATGAACCATTTCTTATTTTAAAACAAAATTAGAGTTTATTAAAAATATAAAGCAAATATGGGACCATCTCCTGAGATGTTCCACAAACAGTTTTCAAACACATCGCTCAGTCCATGATGTATTTGACTCATCACACGTGGCCCAAACTGATGCTTAATGTCACAAATGGAAGCTAAGGTTACCCATGTTGCTCAGCTGGAGTGCAACTGCCCTATTCACTCAAGTGAACAGTATCTTTCTCACTTAACAGTCCCAGCCCACTCTGCCTTCATTCGCACTACAGTAATAGCTGGGGCTGCACTCTGTTTTATGGGCTGCATTTGTTATGGCGAGACACTGAACAAACCATGAAATCCATCAATGTCTGTGTGTGAAACAGCGATATATTTCACGGGGGTTCCTGACTTTGTGGCAATTGATGGGCCGGACGACAACTGTAGTTCATAAACAAGAATAATTTATGTCAGCGAAGCCTCACAAAGATGCCTGCCTTCTCCCTGATACAGAATGACAATGTGTCTGAGCACAGAAATAGGCCATTTATCTGACAATATTGGTTGTCCATCTGCAGACAGATAAGGTATTCCAAAACATTTCTAATTTTGATGGAGAACCCTCTTTCTTCCTTCTTCTGAATATGTAAAATAATTACATTCTCCAAAATACTCCTAATGACTCATTTCTTAAGAAAAATCTTCAAGCCAGCAGAGAAAAATCTGCTCATTGAAGGGAATGTCAACAACGGGATGAATATTTGCTGAGAAGTGGCTTTGATGGATCTACAATTACTTCCACTCAGACAACCGCTCATCATGCTGAAATGTTTCAAAGCATTTTTTGCAATTAATTACCCTGAAATGCAAGAACTGTTGTTATACGGATACTGTAAATAGGCATAAATATTGACACAGACAAACCAGTTCTCTCTGACAGCAACAGCTGCATGTGGAGGCAAGGCTGGATCATAATACTGGCCAGCAGAGAAAAAACACAGTCTGACCTTCTCTCAACTTCATGGGTTGAGATCGTTAAAGGTGAAATGCAGCCAGCTGTAAAAAAATAAATGGAAGCTAATGTTCCAGAGATTTCAGAAGTCACAGCTTTCAGAGATGCACCTCCTGAATCAGAGCATTGTGGGTTCAAGGCTAACTTAGGAATTAAGCGCTGAGAGTGAACTGGCTGGGCTGAAAGAGATTTGGATTGTCAAAGGTGCTTACTTCTGGATGAAACAATAATCTGTATCTATCATTCACATGATGTAAAGGATCTTATGGCACTATATAGTGAAGAGTAAGAGGGGCGTTCAGAGTCCTTGGCAAAATGAGTACCATCAAAGCACCTTAACTCGTTAACAACATCATTACTTTTGGTTTGGTCAGTTTGTTGCACTGAGAGTGACTGCTGATGCCGAAGTGCAATTGAAATCAACCATCCCGATATAAAGCAGAAAAGGATAGTGGACATTCTGGCTCTGCGTTCTGTAGCTTGATGCTGCCTTTGTTTGCTGATTGAGTCAGCTGCCATTCATGATTAGTTACTGCCCCTCTACAACGTGTCCACATCGCCGTTACCTGTCTCCAGGTGTTCCCTGCATCTGATGAGATGAACATGCCTCCAGTGTGACTTTCCTCATCTGTTATGAGCTCAGAGCCGATGTTGCCTGAAATTCAAGCAAAGCCACCAAGTATCAGCCATGGTTACAAATAAAAACCCAAGGTTACAACTCAGCGATCCCTTAAGACTGGAAAATACAAGCACAAAGGAAGGAGAGGAAAGAAATACTTCAATTTCTATGGCGCCTGTCACCTCACTCAGGATCTCCCAAGGTGTGCATTCCCCTCTCCACTTCAAAATCATACACCTGTTGTGTTTTTGTTGTGACTGTTATAAAAATCACTACAATAGTAAGGCTATCTCTGATAATAGGACACTGACGTGAAATGCTAATCCTGTTTCTCTCTCCACTGATGCTGCCAGATCTGTTGAGCATTTTCTCCCATTTTCTGTTTTAATTCCCTTTTGAAGATGGTTAGGTTAAAAGTTAAAAATGAAATATAGGGGCCTTTCACTGACAGAGAAGTCCTGATCAAGGAACTTTTCAATCTCCCCTTTTCAGAATGACTTTCTCAACTACTGAGAGATGTCCGTTCTGTCACACATATCCGAGTGTCAACGGACAGGCAAAAGCCACATGAGTTTTCCAGGGGTAGGTAGCTCATTTTTATCTACTTTTCACCAATTCCAGTGAATGCCTGGGATTTCACTGGTTAACACTGGCCTCATCGTTTCTTGGTTAGAGATTAAAAAAATTGCAGATGCTGGAATCCAAGGTAGACAAGCAGGAGGCTGGAAGAACACAGCAAGCCAGGCAGCATCAGGAGGTGGAGAAGTCGATGTTTCAGGTTACACTCAAAACGTCGACATCTCCCCCTCCTGATGCTACCTGGCCTGCTGTGTTCTTCCACCCTCCTGCTTGTCATTGTGTCTTGGGCAGGCAAGAGTCTAACTGAAAACAGCGGACCTCTTCCAGCGCACCTGCTGACCATTAAAATGGTGACGAGACCGAACATATACATTTGGGACTTGATGTAAGAAGTGTTACAGAGAGGTACTTTATCTAAATTCCCTGTGAAATATTATACCAGAGTCTGTGAAACAAAAGATCTTTGGAAAGTAGGACTGTTTGCATTGAGCAAATTCCAGCCCAGTTAAGGTGAGGAGCCAAGTGAAAACTCAGCATATTTCTGACAGAGCAGAGGAGGAGAAACTTCTTTGTTGGCAGATTGCCTCAAGCAGCGTGGAATATGTTACTCGCCTTTCAATGAATCTTCTCTCCTCAGATTTCAATCGTGGAAAATAAAGTGTGGAGAGCAAACAACTTTCAGAAAGTACCAGCGAGCATCTCACAGATTGCAGGAATGATAACCAGGAGCATTGCAACATGTTCAGTTGAGCTTTCAGTGAAAGCAGACTGCTTGGGTTTCCTAATGCAGCACTGATGTGTTCTAAAGTTAAGCAAGGTCAAGAAAGCTTTATTTCTGGCCTCAGCTAAGTTAACAGTTTCCAATGAGGATGCAGGACAGATCATGCAATTGAGCTAAGAACCTAGAGACAAGGGAAGTGAAAAAAAAATCAACTGCTGTTCTTGGTCTGGAGCACAATCCAGTGAATTCTGTGTAACAATTTCATGATAGTTTTTGCAATGGTGAAAGTAGATTCAGAATCCATTAAATCTGTCAGTTCTCACTGTCCAGCTGATGGATGGCTCATCGAGCCGGGTACAATGACTGCCATACCCTCAAAGAATTGTTCGCAAATAGCATCATGGCGAAAAGAAGGAGGAAATGATTTTCTTTGAGCAGAGAAGTCATTGCCCTTGTCACAGTCTATATTGCGCTGGGAATGCAGTTACTTCCAGGAGGTATAAAGTTGTTGTGTTTTCCAGTGTTAATTTCACTTGTTATGCCTGCTGCCCTATCAGCCAGAGGGGAGTATGCGACTGCGCGTCAAAAATCATGCAATTAAAAAAACTCTGAAAAGATTGGTGAAAATTGTGTCAACCTTCAAATTGATTCAATACCTGAGGCCACAATGATACCAGGTGCAGAGTCCTTGCTGCCGATGTTTCCTGATGTGTAGGGATTCTGTGCCACGTTCAAGTGTAGATTCAAAGAGCAGTATGGCTGCAACCAGAAGGGAACGATTCAACTAACCTTCAGTCACATCAAACACAAACATTTATAACTGTATCAAAAAAAGTCTGGAACCTTTTAAGGTATAAGCATGCCAAATTTTCAGGGTTTCGAAACAGGGAATGCATTATCCAGGATAAAGCGATTCATGGGATTTGATTGATATTAAGTGGGATGGAACTCATACCTCTCCATCCTCCCTAATGCAGGCTGTTTGCACTACACATTAAAAATTAATTTGACCAAGTTGTAAAGATTATGGGTTTAATGGTGCGCTTTATTCCTTCATGATTTGGTTTCAGTGTCGTGCGAAGCAGACTGGAGCCCAATCATATCTTAACATTGTTCGTGCTTTGAACATCCAGTTCAGATGAATTTTTAAAAGAGGATCCAAGCCTCTGAGACACAGAATGAGGTGATGGTATCATCGGTAGGAAATGAAATGGCATAACTGTTGCCACAGTGAAAAGAGATGGAGAGAGAAAGAGAGACATAGACAGAATGTTTGTTATCATTCCACGTAAATGAAAGAAAAGAGGATTTTAAAAATAATTTGCATGTTGCAGTGACAAACTTCTGTCCTTATTAGCAGAAATTCATTTTGGACCAAAGGCAGAGCAAATCCAGTGGGATATCCTGTCATTGATGATCTCCTTTCACTGAATTAGGAAGAAACCGTCCCTCTGTGATGCCAATGAAAGACAATATTACCTGAAAAGGATTCTTAAAAACATAGGCTTTACACTTAAAGAGCCATTACTGGAAGGAAAGGCAAAACTTGCCCCTTTGCAATGTCTTTCTTGGGCTGAAAGTACATGACAGTTTTTGCATTACTTCTGAAAAGTAGTCTGTTGTTTCTTTGCGTGATGAACTCTGATGTTCAAATTGGGAGATTCAACACTTTCTGTTCTTTTATCTAATGTAACCTGATATTATCTCCATGGCCCAGTGACTAACTTACTCATTTTTATGGAATTGATACAGTTGACCAGCAACTCACAAGATTTCTTCCCTGTCTGGCCATTATTTTGATAGAGCTAGTCATTTCTGTCAAAGAGAGAAAGAGCTGACTCAAGGCTTGCATTTGTTTCTCTTGGAAGCAAATTGTAACCAGATAGTTAGGAAAGAATGACACATAATGCCTTCATGTGCCTAATTTGGTTGACATGATATGGAGGTGTCAGTATTGGACTGGGGTGGACAAAGTTGAAAATCACATGACACCAGCTTTTGGAGAATTGCTCCTTCGTCAGGTAGCTAGCTTGTGCTTCCAAACAAACCTGTTAGACTATAACCTGGTGTTGGGTGATTTTTAATTTGTATGAGTGAAGGTGTTGATTTGAAGACAATTAGACATAGCAGCAGAAGTAGGCCAGTCAGCCCACTGGGTCCACTCCACCATTCAATGAGATCAGAGCTAATCTGATGCTTTCCTGCTTTTACTCCTTAACCCTTGATTCCCTCACTGATTAAAAATCTGTCTATCTCAGCTGAGGATGTGCGTAACAACATAGGTTTGGCAGTGCAGTCATTGTTTTTACCTCGTCAGCCCACTGGGTCCACTCCACCATTCAAGGAGATCAGAGCTGATCTGATGCTTTCCTGCTTTTACTCCTTAACCCTTGATTCCCTCACTGATTAAAAATCTGTCTATCTCAGCTGAGGATGTGCGTAACAACATAGGTTTGGCAGCCCCGTTCAGTAAACAGTTCCACACATTCACTAATTGTAGAGAGAAGCAATTCCCTCTGGTCCTGGAGTCTCCCACAAGAAGAAGCAACATCTACTCTGTCAAACCCCCAAGGAATCTTGTATGTTTCAATAAGGTTGTCTCTCACACTTCTAAATTCCAATGAGTAAAAGCCCAATGCACTCAACTGCTCCTCTTGAGAAAGTTCATCTACTCCTGGGTTTAACCTATTGAACCTTCTCTGGACTGCCTCTGCCAGTACATTGTAACTTTGTTAAGACCCAAAATTGTTCCCAGTATTCCAGCTGTTGTCTAAGTAGTGCCTCATTAGTTTTAGCAACACATCCTTAATTTTAAACTCCATTCCCTTTGACATAGAGGCCAATATTCCATTCGCTTTCTTATTACATTCAGAAGTCGCAACGATAACCTCATCAGTGCATAACCTCACAATTCCCTATTTTATGTTCTCTCTGCCTAGTTTTCTCCCATTCACTGAACCATGGCCTTCTTCAGACTCTTTGTATTATTCTCATATTTGCATTCCTATCCATCCTTGTGTCATCTCCTAACTAGGATATCTTGTAACTAATATGGGCCAACACTGATCCCTGTGACTCTCCACTAGTTGCAGGTTGCCATCATGTAAACACTCCCCTTGTAATTCTCAGGGCTAAAGGAATCAAAGGGTATTGGTGGGAGAATGATGGAGAAGGCTCAAAGATTTGAACTCATTACTGCAGAGGGCTAGAGAGGCCAAGTTATTGGGGGTCTTTGTGACAACAAAAGGTAGGCTCTTGATTGAACATAGAACAGTACAGCATAGTACAGGTCCTTCGGCCCTCAATGTTGTGCCAGCCTTCTTTCCTACTCTAAGATCAAACTAACCTACATACCCTTCATTATACTCAGTGCCATGTGCCTATCCAAGAGTCACTTAAATGTCCCTAATATATCTGACTCTACCACCACTGCTGGCAGTGCATTCCACACACCCACCACTCTCTGTGTAAAGAACCTGCCTCTGACATCGCCCCATCAAACTAACCTACATACCCTTCATTATACTCAGTTCCATGTGCCTATCACTTAAATCACTTAAATGTCCCTAATATATCTGACTCGATCACCACTGCTGGCAGTGCATTCCATGCACCCACCAATCTCTGTGTAAAGAACCTGCCTCTGACATCGCCCCAAAATCTTCCTCCAATTATCTTAAAATTATGCCACTCATGATAGACATTTCTGCCCTGGGAGAATGTTTCTGGTTATCCACTCTATCTGTGCCTCTCATCATCTTGTACACCTCAATCAAGTCAACTCTCATTCTTCTTCACTCCATGTGAAAAGCCCGAGTTCCCTCAATCTTTCTTCATCAGACATGCCCCCAAGTCCAGGCAGCATCCTGGTACATCTACTTTGCACCCTCTCTAAAGCTTCCACATCTTTCCTAAAATGAGGTGACCAGAACTGAACACAATATTCTAACTGTTGTCTAATGAGGATTTTATAGAGCTGCAGCATAACCTCATGGCTCTTAAACTCAGTACCCCCTGTTAATGAAAGCCAACGCACCATACACCTTCATAAGGGGATCAAAGATTATGGGAGAAAGCAGGAGGATAGGGTTGAGGAACATATCACCCATGATTGAATGGCTGAGTAGGCCTGATGGGCTGGTTCTGCTCCTTTATCTTATAACTATGGTCTGCTCCTGTTTCTATTTTCGGTATTTGTAAGAGCATTATCTCCAGTACTGCATTAAATGTATTTTTGATCAACTGCTTTCTCTTTATCTACCTTGCTTGCTACTTCCTCAATAAATCCTAAAATCATTGTCAGACATGATTTCCCCTTCAGGATGCCAGACTGGTTCTGCTTGAGTATGCAATGCGTTTCTAAATGCTCTGTTCCATCATTCAGAATAAAATCGAAGACCTTCCCAATGACAGATGTTAACTGGTCTATCATTACTGATGTTCTGTTTCCTTTCTTTTTTGAATAAGTCACAGAGTCATAGAGTCATTGAGATGTACGGCAGGAAACAGATCTTTTGGTCCAACTCATCTGTGCTGACCAGATATCCTAATCTAATCTGGTCCCATTTTCCAGCACCTGGCCCATATCCCTGTACACCCTTCCTATTCATATACCCATCCAGATGCCTTTTAAATGCTGCACTTGTACCAGCCTCCACCACTTCCTCTCATTGCACACATGCACCACCCCCTGTGTGAAAACGTTGCCCCTTAGGTCCCTTTTATATCTTTCCCCTCTCACCCTCTAGTTCTGGACTCCCACACCTCAGGGAAAAGACTTTATCTATTTACTCTATCCATGCCCCTCATGATTTTATAAATCTCCATCTGCCACTCCTCAGCCCATTGGCCCATCTGATCAAGATCCCATTGTAATCTGAGGTAACCTTCTTCGCTGTCCACTACACCTCCAATTTTGGTGTCATCTGCAAACTTATATAATGTTGCATTGGCAATGTTCCAGTCTTCTGAGCCTTCCCAGAATCTAAGGAGTCTTGGAAGATTACTCCCCGGGCATCTGCTGTCTGTGTAGCTTCTTTTTTTAATATCCTTGGATACAACTCATCAGGTCCAGAGAACCTAATGGCCTTTAGCCTCATTAGCTTCCTGAGAATTTATTCTCCTTGTTATAGCTATTTTATTTTATTGCTCTTCTATTTTTTCCTTTGATTATTTAGTCATTTTGGAATGTGGTTTCCACTGTCAACGCTGTGACAAAATATTTATTTCACTTCTATTTCCCGCTTTCCCATTATTTTATCCCCACCGAGGGTCCAGTGCTCATTTTCGCTTCTGACTTTTTATAAATTAAAAAAAACTCACACTATCCCTTTTGAAAATATTTCTTCCTAGTTTACCCTCAGAGTCTAATTTCCCTTTTTTTTGGTTGTCTTCTTTGGTATTTTAACATTTTCGCAATCCTTTGGATTACCACTAATCTATGGCATGTTGTATATTCTATTCTCTCAATTTAATTCCACCCTTAACTTTCTTGATTAACCATGATTGGTTTATCCCCTTCCTAGAATCATTCTTCCTCACTGTGCTACATCTTTCTGTGAGTCATGAGCATTGTTCACGAATTACCTGGATTGTTAAACTCTTTCCCCATGCCACTCTTTCCTTTGTCAATACCCCTCTTAAATTTAGCACAGATATTTCTGAATTGAAGAGTGTGGTGCTGGAAAAGCACAACCAATCAGGCAGCATCCAAGGAGCAGGAGAGTCAACATTTCGGGCATAAGACCTTCATCCTGATGCCAGATGCTGCCTGACCTGCTGTGCTTTTCCAGCACCGCACTCTCGACTCTGATCTGCAGTCCTCACTTTCTCTAACAGATATTTCTGACCAAAGTTTCTCACTCTCAAACTGAATGCTATATTCCACAATGTTCTGGTCACTGCTTCCCAGGGGACCATTTACTTTGATATCATTTATTAAGCCTACCTCATAAAACATTCCCAGATTCAAAATAACCAGGTCCTTGGTTGGATCCACAAAATTTTGTTCTTGGAAAATGTCCCAAATACACTATGATTTTTACTTCATGTTTACATCTGCCAAATTAATTTCCCCAAACTAAATGAACATTAAGTCATCACAATGAATGTGCTTCCATTTTTACATTCCCTCAGTACCTCTTGGTTTATTTTATGTCCAACAGCATAGTTTATGTTAGGAGTCCTATTGACTACCTCCATCAGTGCCTTTTTCCCCTATTTATTTCTTTATTCCACCATATGGATTGAACATCATTTCTTGCTGTGATACATATTCCATCTCATACTAACAATTACCCCTTCCTCCTGCCTGTCTTCTACACCATATCTCCATAATGGCAATAAGATCACACATTAATCTTTTTTTGTGCCATTAATTCATTTATTTTGTTTCAAATGACACATGTATTTAAGTAAAGAGCCATTCATTTTCCTTTTTACCATCCTTTCCCCTTTTACCTTTCTTGCTGTTATATTTAACATGTTTGCACAATCAATCCCTTCTTGTACACTGGCTATCATTATGTAAATAACTGACCTGCAATGCTGTTTTATCCTTTTAATTCATACAACTACACTGGCTTTTTGTGATCACAGATGACACCAACATTGGAGGTGGAGTGGACAGCGAAGAGGGTTGCCTCAGATTATAACACTATCTTGATCAGATGGGCCAATGGGCTGAGAAGTGGCAAATGGAGTTTAATTCAGGTAAATGCGAGGGGCTGCATTTTGGGAAAGCAAATTTTAACA
Source organism: Chiloscyllium plagiosum (assembly GCF_004010195.1). Taxonomy (NCBI): domain Eukaryota; kingdom Metazoa; phylum Chordata; class Chondrichthyes; order Orectolobiformes; family Hemiscylliidae; genus Chiloscyllium; species Chiloscyllium plagiosum. The sequence continues at coordinate 55,082,443 of NC_057731.1, read as the reverse complement.
GGACTTCTACCCTTAATGGTAAGGTCCTAGGGAGTGTTGCTGAACAAAGAGACCTTGGAGTGCAGGCTCATAGCTCCTTGAAAGTAGAGTCGCAGGTAGATAGGATAATGAAGAATGAGTTTGGTATGCTTTCCTTTACTGGTCAGAGTATTGAGTACAAGAGTTGGAAGATAATGTTGCGACAGTACAGGACATTGGTTAGGCCACTTTTGGAATATTGCATGCAATTCTGGTCTCCTTCCTATTGGAAAGATTTGTGAAACTTGATTGAAAGGGTTCAGAAAAGTTTTACAAGGATGTTGCCAGGTTTGGAGGATTTGAGCTATAGGGAGAGGTTGAACAGACTGAGCTGTTTTCCCTGGAGTGTCTGAGGCTGAGGAGTGACCTTATAGACGTTTATAAAATCATGAGGGCCATGGATAGGATAAATAGACAAAATCTTTTTCCTGGGGTGGGGGAGTCCAGAACTAGAGGGCATAGTTTTAAGGTGAGAGGGGAAAGATATAAAAGAGATCTAAGGGGCAACTTTCTCACGCAGAGGGTGGTACGTGTATGGAATGAGCTGCCAGAGGAAGTACAATTGCAACATTTGAAAGGCATTTGGGTGGGTATATGAATAGGAAGGGTTTGGAGGGATATGGGCCGGGTGCTGGCAGGTGGGACTAGATTGGGTTGGGATATCTGGTCGGCATGGATGGGTTGGACCGAAGGGTCTGTTCCCGTGCTTTACACCTATATGACTCTATGACCTGATGATAATTTGGATCTGGGAGAACTGGAAAGATTGGACAGCAAGGAATTTCAGATGGCATTATTGGTAAATTTAAAGATCGATCAAATGTAATTTTGTGTAGCAGGTTCCCCTACCTGGTTGTAGAACAGATTGACGGGCAGTATATTGTCTGGGAACATAGCTACTGGGCAGGAGTCACCATCGTATGGCTTTCTACACGTTGTGACTTATAATGCTGCTGATGGATGAACAAAGGACTGATCTCCTCTAATTGCTTGGGAGAATCAGGAAATGCACAGGGGTGAGAGTCAGCTTGCGATTGCAGGTTGTGAATAGGGCATTGTGAGGGAAAATGAGAAATATTATGGGATGGATGATTCACAGTGAGGAAGCAAATGGAACCTCACCTGCAGAGTGAATAGAATATGAATAGGGTGTGGGCACCAAGCTGGCATCATGGTACACGCACTGCACACATTACCCAGAGGCTTGAGCTAATGTTAGATAGACACGGGTTCAAATCCCACTCCAACAGCTGTTGGATTTTAAATTTAATTCGTGAAATTTAGAATTGAAAGTTTATATCAATAACAGTGACAATTATTGACCCTTGACTGTTATAAAAACTCATCTGATTCTCTCATGTCACTCAGGATTGGAAACCTGCCACCCTTACCTGGTCTGGTCGACACACAAATCCAGATTCACAACAATGTGGTTTACTTTTAATGTTTATCCTCTGAAATGATGCAGCAAGCTAACCACTCTGTTCAAGGACAATTCAGGATACCTGCGATATCCATATCCCATGATAAAATAAACTTTTAAAATGGGAGTATTGAAAGGGGAATGACAATGGATATCATGGCTGAGAGAGTGTGAGAGGGCGGGGGAGTGATTGATCAATGCAGTGGAATTAATGGATCATTAAAAAGTCACAGGTAGATAGGATAGTGAAGAAGGTGTTTGGTATGCTTTCTTTTATTGGTCATGTTGTAGCTGTACAGGACATTGGTTAGGCCACTTTTGAAATATTGTGTGCAATTCTGATCTCCCTCCTATAGGAAGGATGTTGTGAAACTTGAAAGGGTTCAGAAATGATTTACAAGGATGTTGCCAGGGTTGGAGGGTTTGAGTTATAGGGAGAGGTTGAATATCCTGGAGGCTGTTTACCCTGGAGTGTCGGAGGCTGAGGGGTGACCTAATAGAAGTTTATAAAATCATGAGGGGGATGGATTGGGTAAGTAGCCAAAGTCTTTCCCTGGGGTGAGGGAGTCCAGAACTAGAGGGCATAGGTTTTGGATGAGAGGGGAATAAAACAGACTACAAATGGGAGGTGGAAGACCTGGAAAAATGGTGCACTGAGAACAACCTAGCTCTCAATGCCTGAAAAACCAAGAAACTCATTACTGACTTTTGGTGTGATGTTACTCATGCCCCCCTACACATTAACAGCACAGAGATGGAACGAATGGAGTGTGTCAAGCTCCTGGGAATGGTCATCCACAACAAGATTTCTTGGACTCTTCATGTGGACGCACTGGTTACAAAGGCCCAACAACGTCTCTTCTTCTTCAGGCAGCTGAGGAAGTTTGGCATGACGGCAAATACTCTTGCCAACTTTAATAGGTGCGTCATTGAGAGCATTCTGTCTGGATGGATCACTACCTGGTATGGCAACTGTACCATTCAAGATCGGAGACGGTTACAGAGAGTGGTGAACTAGGCCCGGACAATCACAAAGGCCAACCTCCCATCTATAAAATCCATCTACCAGGCCCCCTGTCAAGGAAAGGCCGCAAGCATTCTCAACGATCCATCCCACCCTGGCAATGTTTTTCTACAACCTCTACCATCGGGGAGAAGGTACAGAAGCCTGAACACATGCACCAGCCGGTTTTGTAACAGTTTCTACCCTACTGTTGTTAGAATACTGAATGGACTCTCAAACTCTTAACATTCGCCTGTACCTGTGTTTTTGTTTTTGCCGCTGTTTACCTATTATTTACTTATCTATGGGAGTTAACTCTGTGATGTGCCTGTATTGCTCGCAAGACAAAGCTTTTCACTGTGCCTTGGTACACGTGACAAATTCAATTCAATTCATTCATTCATTCAATTCATTTAAAAGGGACCCAAGGGGCAACCTTTCCATGCTGTGGCTGGTGCGTGTATGGAATGAGCTGCCAGAGGAAGACATGGAGGCTCGTACAATTACAACATTTGAAAGACATCTGGGATGGGTATATGAAGAGGAAGGGTTTAGAGGGATATGGGCCAAGTGCTGGCAAATGGGACTGGATGAATTTAGGGTAGCTGGTCGGCACAGATGAGTAGGACCGAAGGCCCTGTTTCTGTGCTGTACACCTCAATGACTTTATGATTCTAATTAATGGGACATTGAGGGGGAGTCAATGGGAGATCACGGGGGGAATGAATGGGTCATTGAGTGAGGGGAGTGAATGGGTCATTGAGTGAGGGGAGTGAATGGGTCATTGAAGGGGAGTGAATGGGTCATTGAGTGAGGGGAGTGAATGGGTCATTGAGTGAGGGGAGTGAATGAACATATGCCTAGTTTTCCCTTTACTTTTTCAGAACAGAATGACAATAACCCTTGTACAACAAGGGTAGGCAGGGCATTATTGAAGAGTTACTGAGAACAACTACACACTACAAAGGCAGGGAATGAATCATTTTCGCAGTTATGCGCATTCAAGCATTCTTGTGTTCGCTCAGACATATGCAATATTTTCTTTGGGAGGACAGAGTACATTGAAAATGTATCTGGACAAATGGAGTGTACCGATTGGTTACTGGGGTAGACAGGCTTGATTGAATAGCTGCTAGAAGAGATTGACTTCAGTGGTTAATGGGAAAGTTTCTGTAGCTACAGGTGGAAAGAGTAAAGTGGACACTTACTGAGGGTGAACTGGTGCACTGAAGGATTACTGGATCAAATTAGAGTCCAATGAAGGGCTGAATGGCCTACTCCTGCACCTATTGTCTATTGTCTATTGTCTAATAAAGATAGGTAGAATTCCCAGTTAGTCCAGACAAATTACCAAGCAATAAGAGGATATGAACGATGTTTACTTAGTCCTTTGTTCATCCAGCAGCAGCTTTACAAGTCACAACATGTAGAAAGCCACTAGATAATAGAATTACTGACTGCGGAATTGCAAACATTGAGGTCAAAATAAAACAGAGCAGTATGGAGGACAGGGTTAGTGAAGTAGGCAGCATATTACTGAAGGATTACAGAGAAAGCCAGTGCATGAAAAGGTGTGTCATTAAAAAGTGTCACCTGTAGGCAATGTGCATAAAAGCCTGAGTGGGCTAACTAAAATACATGGATTAGCTCAGTCCCACTGTATACCAAAGTCAGAACTCTTTAAACTCTGCAAAAGGAAATACATTCACTTTCCTGAAAAAGGAGCAAACGATAAATATTAATTCAATATGCTAAACTTCAGAAGAAATGAACAGGATAAAGAATGATGAGTTTTAGAGACACGGGAGGCTATTAGGAGATTTTATCAGATTAACTGAGGATGTGTGCTGCTTGAACTGAACTGCTTGTTGATCTGAAAAGTATCATTTATCCTTGCCACTCAGAGTTGAGGCAAGACAATTCAATGCAATTAAATTTTAGCTTTGACAGTTGATATTTCTTATCAAACCTTCTAGTGGAGGATGAAACGGGCACAGTTTGTCAGGTAGTGTTATGTGAGGGGCAATAAATCCTACTTTTAATTTAAAAATTGATATAACAATGTCGATAAACATGCAATTAACTTTAAATGGTTGCTCCTTCATTTTACTCAGCTTCAATTGGATCTAAGACCTCACTGATCTTGATGCTTAAACTCTTATGATAACATCACTGCTTTGTCGACATGAGTTCTGGCTATTGAATGTTCCAAAAAGCCTTTTCAAGGAATAACATTCTGAAATAAGAGACAAAAATTCAAGAGTTTGTGTTTGTGAGACGTCAGATATCGCTGCTTACCAGGATGCAGTGAATCTTGTTGCCTCTGACATCCACAGTCGGAGCCTGAAGCAGTCGCCAGTCCCGTCCTTTGTTATAGGTGATGAATGTCTTAACCTGTCTTTGTACCTTTTTGTTAGCCAAGAACATTCCCTTTATCCCTGCTACCTAGGAAAAATGGTTACAATTGAAATACCATCAACAGAAATGGGGACTTGCTTTTAAAACATCCAAGATATTTAATTTTAAGGTTTGTATAGCTTTCACCCATCGATGATAAACTTTGACATTTGAAGTAGCCTCCTTGAAGTGACTTTGGGAATTAACTGTGAAAGATGCCTCTGATTGTACGAGGAGGTCTCTGTACTGATGACATATTTAAACAACCGCCAGAGATTTCCAAATTGTTTTCCCTGCCTGCAGTCCAACAGGCAATTAGTTTTAAATCTCCAGGAAGAAGTGTATAATATAGAAAGATGGATTTTTCTTTTTAACAGCATTCAGTTTTGACTTTAATGCTACAATCAAACAAGAACATTCACTAAATCCATTATGAGGCTTAGCCACAAACACATTAGTATACTTCCTAAACAGGCTAATCTGATCTTCTCTGAGCTAATTTAATCCCTTCCTCAGATTAGTCACTGGAATATTGGAGCTGAAGTATCGGTTGGCTGTTTGTTATGTAAATACACTGGAAAATTGAGTTTCATTCATGTCAGGTTTCAGTAAAATAGAAACCTTTACCTTAAAGAGTACTGTTGAGTACAGACATTACATTACCTCATAAAGGTCAATCATAACATTCCCCTCCGGGCCTCGGCTGCTTTTCACATTCTCTAAAGCAATCGTGAAGTAAGCTCCTCTTGCATCAGACACGTATAGATTGTACGTGTCATTCTGGTTCCATTCTTGCACAGCGGCAAACACTTGATTGTCGTCAGTGCTGATGATGTGCATATCCTGCCAGGACAACAAAAAGTTTATGTTGCACTGATCCTACTTTGAGATCACTGTTTGTAATGGAAAATTAACAAAATTAACATTTACTCTGAAATCCATTTACTCTGAAATCTGAAAGACAATGCTTTACTAAATTTAAAACTTTCTGACACTTTGCTGAAGTCTGCAGTCGAGGGACAGCTTGTCTCTGCGGAACTTTGTAAACATTCAACAAGAGAAAAATATAGGAACAGTATGTCCACAACAAGGGAATGAAAAGAATAACAACTCAAACCTTCACAGTCTTTGTCCTTGAGAGCGTAATAAGAAACTGTATAAGACAAATACCTGAATTATGCTCAGGGCCCTTCCACAAGGTATTGTTGTCAAGTGCATGTGGTCCCTCTGCAATGCAGAGGTTAAAATTAATAAAGCTCTTTTTGGTTGCTGTTGCTAGTAGTTGAGTTGAGTCAATTTAATTTCCATGACACTGTTGTTAAACCAGCTCCTGCCGCATCACGTCAACAGTAGGGAGTGCGAATCTCAAGCCATCCTACCCAGCCGATATGCTCAGACTAAATAATGAGGCATTACCAGGCCATAATTACCACATGATTGGGCCTGTTTCTGAATGTGCTTTGAGGGCAAGATCTCAATGCCTGGTTTGGATGCCCGGGGAAATAGTGCAGTTGAAATAATGCGAAGTGTAATTGAATCCTTTCTGTTTGTTTCTTGGATGTGAGTGTTGCTGACTAGGTCACTCTTTATTGTCCATCCCTGGTTGCCCCTGGGAGATTGGTCATGGACTCCCCTCCCCATAGTCCCACTCTCTCACTAGAGAGAGTTGACTGATGTTGGTTTAACCTGAGGGTCACTACACCCTCAGGCGAGGGGAGAGGTTGTGAAGGAGAGTCCTTCTTGGTAACCTCAAGAGGCATAGCAGGTTTTGAAGGTACCTGTGGACTGCTCAAAACATTCACAAAAACAGATAAACAGAGACAAACACTGTGCTCATAACTAATTGTGACAAAGACTTTCATCATCTCAAACTATTATGATAAAACGGGGTGGCATGGTGGCTCAGTGGTTAGCACTGCTGCCTCACAGCGCCAGGGACCCAGGTTCAATTCCACCCTCGGACGACTGTCTGTGTGGAGTTTGCATATTCTCCCCGTGTCTGTGTGAGTTTCCTCTGGGTGCTCTGGTTTCCTCCCACAATCCAAAGATGTGCAGGTCAGGGTGGATTGGCTGTGCTAAATTACCCATAGTGTTCAGGGATGTGTGGGTCTGGGTGGAATGCTTTGGGAGGGTTGGTGTGGGCTGAATGGCCTCTTTCCATCCTGCAGGGATTCTATGGTAATGCCATTCACAGCGTGAGCACCTGGATTTGACCATGGCTTAGTTTTTCCTTTTTGTTGTTAATGATATTCCACCCAGTTCTTCAGGCAACATGTCTCCCACAGCCATGATGACCAGACATAGATCAATTGGTCAATGTCTGCATGTGTGTGGCACCTTTGGTGCCCACCTGTAAGGAGGCATTATTAAAGCTGGACAAGACACTAATTAGATCACAGCTGGAATACTGTGAACAGTTTTGAGCCCTTATCTAATGACAGACATGTTGGCCTTGGAAGCAGTCCAGGGAAGGTTCACCCGGTTATACAAGGTATGGAGGGACTCTGAGGAGATGTTAAGACGCTTGGGTCTGAAATCATTGGAGTTGACAAGAATGAGGAGCAACCTTATAGCAACCTTGTCTTATATTTAATGTTCCAGGGGTTAGATCACTGGCCTTATAAGACAGGAGTTGGGAGTTCAAGTCTCACTGCATATTTTTGTGGGCGGCACGGTGGTTAGCACTGCTGCCTCACAGCGCCTGAGACACGGGTTCAATTCCTGCCTCAGGCGACTCACTGTGTGGAGTTTGCATTCTCCCCGTGTCTGCGTGGGTTTCCTCTGGGTGCTCCGGTTTCCTCCCACAGTCCAAAGATGTGCAGGTCAGGTGAATTGGCCATGCTAAATTGCCCGTAGTGTTAGGTAATCTGATTTACAGCATCCAAAGTTCATTCAGTTTTTAAGATTCTTAGGAGATTTAACAGAGTAGATGTGGAGAGGTTATTTCCCATTGTGGGAGAGTCTAGGACCAGAGGGGACAATCACAAAACTAGAAGGTTGCCCAATTAAGACAGAGATGAGAAGGAATTATTTCTCTTTAAGGCTGAGAGAGACAGATATTTAATCAGGAAGGAAATTGGGAGTTATGGGGAAAAGGCAGGAATGGCTTTCTTTTGGGCTGAATGGCTTTCTTTTGCTCCTTCCATTTGTGACCTTCTGATGATAATCTTGATGCTCCAGAAGCAAAATGTGTGTGAATTGCTTATTGTTTCAGAGCAAAGCAATAAGTTGTCATGTGATTCAACTCATCCATTTAAGACTTTTTAAGTCAATATCAGCAGAACAAGCAATCGATCAGCTTGTTCCAGTCCTTGTTTACTTAATCATCCCACCTTGCTTGGAGGTTTCTGACTTTTATCCCATCCCTGTCTGTGACTGGATCCCACCGGCTGTCCCCTCCTGACTTCACCTTCATGGCCGGTTCACAGAATCCTCTTGACACCTTACTGGTGTTCCTCTTGCTACACAGTCAGCACTTTGCACTGTTTTTAACACCTTTATAATCTCTGTTTAATACTTAAAATAGTGCTTGAGGGAGGGAGACTTAAACAAAAACATTAAATCACTTTGAAGCTCTCAGGAGGAAATGGTGGGTTCTCTTTGCATGGTTAAGTTCAAGTGATGCAAAGAGTTATCTTTAGCTTGATCTGCTTTATGTTTCTGGATGGACTAGTCAATAAACTACATGGATATCTGTTACCCAGTCCCTCCTGTCTAAGTTAAACATTTGTCATCACTGGGAGTATTTAGACTGTATTCCAGTATACCTCATGTATACGGGTTACTTCCGAAAATAACCCTGCCTTAACTTCAATCCACTCTGGAATGTAAACTCAGAGGAGAGGAGCTGCCTTGCACAAACATCCTCTTTTCACAAGTTGACATCATGTTAAAACTGAGGCACAAACATCTGACGTATTTTGTCGCAGTTTAGGGTGGTATTTTCCTGGCCAATAGGTGAAGGGAGTAGCCGAGCAACAACACCACTCGGATATTGCTTCCCTTAAAGGGTCTGATACAGGGTTTAAGAGTGGATTGTAATTTCTGCTGTATGCACTGACATTGTTCAGCCTGCATTGTGATACCTCTTTCGCTCTCCATCCAAGGGCAATGTGTAATCTATACATTGAGAGACGAACATCATCAAATAGGAGTATCATCAGTCAGGTATGGGACATTCAAAAAGTGCAGGGCAGTTGGCACATACTTGGATTTTGGAAGCAGTGGCTGTTTCTGAAAAAGCCAAGAAACACTTAGGGATGGTTCTGCCATGTATCCCCTGCTGTGGAAGTTTGCCAGAGAAGGGCAGAAATCCAAGGACCACATTTAAGGTCCCGATTAAATAGTGAGCTGGCATTTAGCCAGCAGCAGAATGCTCCTGCCATCTATGGAGGCCACTGACTCAGTGGAAGTGACAACCTTGTAATGGTCTAACGTCTTCAAAATGGAGACTCCTTTCCCCAAAAGAGGGGGCTGCTAGCAGTAAGGGCCACACCCACAGTTCCAACTCTGCCACTGAGGCAGGCTCCTCAACAATCACGTTCAATGTCTATCTCTCTCAGTTATCCCGTTGATGGTCTCGGAGTTACTGGCTCTCTAATTCCTGCTGACATCATCAGGAATTCACCCACCATCTGGAATTGGATATTGAGCTCCATGGTGATCAATTAAGGAAAACCTCTGGAAATATTCCTTAGTTGAAGAGTGTGGTGCTGGAAAAGCACAGCCGGTCAGGCAGCATCTGAGGAGCAGGAGACTCAATATTTTGGGCCTATGCCCTTCATCAGGAATGTTCCTTGGTCAAACTCACTCTGTCTATCTTTACCCCTGTCCCAGTCTCCAGGGTTGGACCATTGGATCGGTCCATGCATATGGGTAAGGTGCAGAGCAGGTAACCTTCCTATTTTTACTGCCTGCTGTTCAGCATATTGGAAGGACTTTTACACACTGACCATCAATCTGCTTTTCCATGTCTGATTGCACCTTCCCAGGCCAACACACCTTCGCATGAGTCTCAAAGGCAGAGCTTCTGACTCAGAGGTAGGGACACTACCAATGCATCACAAGACCTCCCAGTCTAGGAGACACGAATGGGATAAAATTGATACTTTTTATTTGTCTTATGCAAAATGGTATGTCAAAGGTCAATTCTTGAATCCAGAACATTGGGACAGCCCAGATGCCCAACATGAGACATTAATTTCTACTCCTCCTGATCTGCTTCGAAAACCCCTATTGAATTCTGGATCAATGGTTATTGAGTGAAAACTTTGTTGAGCTAGAAAGGATTCTGCTCATGTTCCAGGCGATGGTGGTTATTTCTGGTAACCTGATGGGAGAGGCAACATTGGGCAGATTTTAAACATTTTCAACAATTCATCATTTAAGGCATCACCTTGTGCTCAAAACAAATGAAGAGTTGCTGCTACTGTGATGTGAACATCAGAGAACAACCACGTTGTAAAAATATATTACTTCACGGTTCTCTATTGTTTCATTTTTTACCTCCTGTTATGGATTGTGGAATTTTTTAAAAAAGATTCCTCTTGTTTTACTTCCATACAAAGCTCAAAAAAGCAAGAAATAGCCAACGCTATACACCAGATTGGCAACTAAACCCCTTGATTACTTTAATTTTCATTAACAGGATATGGACATCACTGGTTTGGCCAGCATTTATTGCCCATCCCTAATTACCCAGAGGGGAGTTAAAAGTCAAACCCATTGCTGTGCGTCTGGAGTCACATGTAGGCCAGACCAGGTAAGGATGGCAGTTTCCTTCCCTAAAGGACATTAATGACCCAGATGGGGTTTTTTTGACAGTCAGGATGGTTTCATGATCATCATTGGATTTTAGTTTCAGATTTTTTATTTAATTCAGATTCCACCATCTGCCTGGTGAGATTCAAACCATTAGTTGGGTCTCTGAATTAGTAGCTGAAACTTTATTGCTGGAACAGCACAGCAGGTCAGGCAGCATCTAGGGAACAGAAGATTCGACGTTTCGGGCACAGGCCCTTCTTCATGCCCTGAAGAAGGGCATGTGCCCGAAACGTCGAATCTTCTGTTCCCTAGATGCTGCCTGACCTGCTGTGCTGTTCCAGCAATAAAGTTTCAGCTTTGATCTCCAGCCTCTGCAGACCTCACTTTCTCCTCTCAATTAGTAACCGAGCAACAATACCACTAGGATTTTGCTTCCCTTAAAGGGTCTGATACAGGTTTTAAGAGTGTACTGTCACTTCTGCTGTATGCACTGACATTGTTCAGCCTGCATTGTGATATCTCTTTCACTCTCCATCCAAGGGCAATGTGTAATCTATACATTGGGAGATGTAAATCATCAAATGGGAGTATCGTCAGTAGGGTATGGGACATTTAGTAAATGCAGGACAGGGTTGGCACACACTTGGATATTTGGAAGCAGTGGCTGACAAGTAAACCTAGTGTTTTCTGAAATCATGAGAAAAGGAATGTATCTCTTTCAGCATCAGAATTAAGGCCACAATTTTGAACAATAGGCCAAAAGGACATTTAATAGGAAAAGGAAGGAATCAGGTTCACTGTCAAGTCTTCAGCTTTGGTTAATGATAGTACCTCAGGAACTCAGTGGATGTATCTCTCAGGTAATCAGGCTGGATAGACTTGGGCTGTTACACCACAGCAATGCTTGAGAGGTTGGAGAAGATACCGTAAGCATTAATCCTCTAATGGTGACATGGTGTGTCTGTGGTGGCCTTTGTCCCCTGCAGCCCACCAAGGACACCAGTGTTATGGGCACGTTGACAAGGAGACAATAGCTACCAGGCAGTGTCATTGGAATAGTAATTTGGAGTTGCAGGCTGATATATTGGTATAATGGACTTAATCCCATCATGACAGAAAGAGATGTTAAGACATGACCTTATAAAGACCCATATAAGATACACAAACCCAGTCAGGCCCTGTGAGAAAGGAAATCCATCCACCTCAACTTTGCTGGCTTACATGTGGCTCCAGAGCCACAGCAATTTGGTTGACTCTTAATGCCTGCCCTCTGGGCTCATCAGGGATGGGCAGTAAAAGCTGGCCCAGCCAGTGAGACTCACATCCCTTAAATAATTACACAGGAAATGGATTTTCTCTCTTGATTGTCAGTTTACAATTGTTTGCCCCATTCCTGGTGAGTAAGAAGACTTGTGTTTATTATTTAATATTTATTCACTTGGGGGACATTGGGTGTCACTGGCTGGGCCGTATCATCCCTAGCTGCCCTTCAGAAGGTGGGGGTGAGCCACCTTCTTGAACCTGCTGCAGTCTACCTGCTGTAGGTGGGCCCAAAATGCTGCTTATCCATCATGTGTCACATCCTCCAGATGCTGCACACAACCCTCACAGCCCATGATGTAATAGGAAATATAGATGCTGTTGTAATATATCTAATTCTTTTCAGCAAGCTCTCGCACTCAGCCATGTGATAATGACTAGATGACTGGCTTTCATTGAGGGATTGTAGGGATACTTCCCCTGCTCTGTCAGGGGATTGTTTACATTGAGGAGAGAGGGAAGATGGGAGCTCAGTTTGACATCTCAACTAAGAGATAGCAACTGTGGCAGCTCCGACTGTGTCACACTGAGCATCAGATCTGACAGCACGTTCAACTCCTGCAGTGAGCCATGAACTCAACTTTTGACTCAAAAGCAGGAGTGCTGACACTGAGCATGGCTCTGGGAATGGTGTACCTGGTAAGGCCAGGCATGTCTACACCAATGTACAACTCAGCTGAATCTGGAGAGCTCTGCTTTAGAGTTCCTAGCCATGGTCCTAATGTTCTGTCAGAGTCAGTAGAAGCTGATCAGTGAGGAACTTTATTAACAGGCTTGGAGCTCCCAAATGAGAAAGATGTGTTAAAAGCACCCTGTCTCCATCAGCCAGTTCCCCTGGCCATACCGCTCAAATACATGTTACCTTCTGATAATTCCATTTTGTTTGCAATTCTGATATAATTAAATAAAGATAAAACACTTTCATCATAAAATCATTGTAATGAGATACTGTGCAGTACAGGAGAAGGTCTCTGTGATCAAAAGAATGTCAAGATTTTACTTCTTTTTACCTTGGGCAATGAATATTTGGGGAGTTTCATTTGTGTGAAGCTCTGTCTTCGATATGACACGTAGTAAGTCACCCGTCCACCAGATGTCACCTGGGTAGTGAAGCACAAGACACATATTACACTTGCTTTTTGTTCTGGAACAGAAATTGGTTTATGGGCGGTAAACAATTAATGGAGAGCAAATGCGCAATAAACATTAATAAATGTTCTGACTTGACCCTCTGGGTGACAAAGATAATAACCACTTCAGCCCAATCACTAAAGCAACTTGGTAATTTATTTTTCTCGTAAAATACAAACAAAGTGAGGCTTTTCAGTGAACGAGACATGTCCTGAAGTCAGTGCCATGGCTGAAGCCTGACTGTGAGGTGCAATTAAACACATAGCTGAAACAACAGCAGTGAAGAAATACTGAACACTGCAAATTGTTGCTTACCTGTCCTTTGATTTCAAAACTCTGACTAATAGAAAATGTAATAAATTATGTTACTATTTTGATGTTGGTCATTCCAGAATCTTGATGAGCTTCATAAAATTGGAAGCATTTCCGACAAACAAATTCATTCTATTGTACCATTGGTGATCATTGCTTCCCTATTTATTAAATTGAAAAAGGACAAGGGTCAAACTTATAGTATTGACTATAAATTCAGAGTCAATAGAGTCTACTTTCTTTCATAATATGCATTCAAGATACATAATAGGCAAGGTGACTCTGCACATTTTGAAATGCTTTGATAGTCTCCAAGTCTGAGCCCCTCTGCCCAGCCTTTTGTTCTTTCTCTTCCACACGTTGTCATCTCTCCACATGTTTTCATACCTGACCATTCATATGGCTGCCATAAACTGGTAAAACAGCTGACTGTTGCAAATTGATAAGTGGATTATACAGCTGATGTTTGGCTCCTCCGGTTAACCAGGCTGCCTCACTGGATGTCATATTTCCTTTTCTTCTCCTTTTACTGGCTTGGCGCTAGCTTGTTCCTTGTGACATTGACAGACAGCACCTAATTTGGGATGTTTGTCAGCTGAACAAACAAGGAAACAGATCTCCCTATTTATTGTAATTAACCTGCTTTTCTCAGTCACTTGCCAATCAAATCAGAGACAACTGTTTCTTTCCTGCAATCAGCATTGGTATACCTGCGTAATCATAAGAGACCTGTTTAAAAATCAAGTACATGAGTATCTTTCAGATGTAAAACACCTATTTTTTTCCGTTTTTTATCATTTTGAGAGAATTCATAGATTGTTCTTTTGCTACAAATGGTCTCAGGAGGATTTTGAACTCTTCAGCTGATATCAATTACTGGGTTTAGTTGGAATGGGGAAATTGAAATGCAGAATCCCCATGTCTCACTATGTGCTTGCTGATTTTAACGCTGTTGAAAAAGTGACCACCGAACAGCTTTCATGCTAAATGCTCCTTGTCCCTTCACTGTCTCTTAGCTCTTTATAACAACCCAAATTCATCCGATCCATATGTTGTTTCTTTATCCAAAGGGCTTCTTTTGGTCCCTCACATTCATCAGTGAACAGGATGGCAGTGTTAGGAAACATTGTCTTTTCCACTGGTTCAAAGCTTTTTATCCTTCAATTAGACTGGTTTGCAATCAAAAGCTGATTTTGATTTGAGCTCTCTCAACTCTTGCTCCTTCTAAATTGCCATATGATCGTCTGACTGATCCTTTGCCAATATTGAAGGTGCTGAAATTAAGGTGGACAATATCTTAACTGTTTCCAAGAAGTTTAATGGAAAGGTCAAATCAACAAGTAAGTTTTCTTTTTTTCCCACTAATCCTGTTGACAAGAATGAGCAAGTGGTCCACCCAATGGAGGTTTACTCACTCTGTCTTGTGGTCAGAATTTTTAGTCTGTTTCAATAAAAGTTAATGGAATGCAGCAATTTCTATGACCTGTATGGTTAGCCTACTGAAAAATGCAAGGCATTTATCTCGCTCAGTTTCGAGGTTGCAAAATCCCAAAAAGAAGTGATCTGTAAGATTATGCTATTCTATTAATATTTTTACACGTCAGCAATAATTCCTCAAACAGAGTTTCCATCTGAAACTTTTTTTCTAATGATCGATGATACAGGATTTATTTCCACTGGTGAAACTCCCGTGGCGATGTATATTGTAGACAATAGACTTTCTCTTGGATGCTATTATTTTGCTGACTCTCTGCTTGCCATCTGTCTTTTAGTTTACTTGCATTTTTCTCTCTCATGTGAGAAGTGACAGTGAGTCAGGGAGATGAGGCACTGTAGCTTGCATTTGAGGGGATTTGGGCAGATGAACTTCCACTGGTGAGTGAAACGAGGACAAGAGGGCATAGCCTCAAAATTATGGGTAACAGGTTCATGACTGAATTGAGGAGGATTGTGAATCTGTGGAATTCCCTGCCCAGTTGAGGCTTCCTCGCTGAATGCTTTTAAAGCTAAGGTAAATAATTCTTTGAATAATAAAGGAAATAAGGGTTATGGTGAGAGGGCGGGTAAGTGAAGCTGAGTCCATGAAAAGATCAGCCGTGATCTTATTGAATGGTGGAGCAGGTTCGAGGGGCCAGACGGCCTACTCCTGCTCCTGGTTCCTAAGTTCTTATGTTCTAAGTTTCCATCTAATTCCTTTCCCCACTCTTTGAACTTGCCCTGGTTTCTCTTGCAATCACTATCCATTCACACAACTCCTCCACTTGTCACCACGGCTATTATTACCATTAGTCGTCTCCCCTCCACCCATACAGATCCATTGCGCTGGGTCCCAATACCATCTTCTTTCCCCTGTTCTACTCTCACCTGTGTCCTACCATATCCACATTCCCTACAAACAGCTGAGAGGCCACAGGCTTCTGCAGCCTGCCTACATCCCCCTTTCACCGCTGTTAGCCAATTTTCCCGTGGAACATTTTCCTCCCAGAAATCAACTTTTCTTTTGAAAATCTCAAAATGGTTTGAGGAAAGATATCCTGGTTACACCTCTCTCAGTCTGACTCTCGTGTTGATAGGTACGATTTTTAAATTGCTGACAAAACAAGCTTGACTGGGGCTTTGTATCCCTTTGAAATTTTAACTTATACATTTAAAAAAAAAGTTCAATTTAGTATGAGCAAAGGCACATTGGGGTGAATTTTAATGTATCGAATGACTGGGAACAAGATCAAACGTGAGACATTTGAATGGGGGAGTAGGCCATTCAGCCCCTTGAGTCTGTTCCATCATTCAGGGAGACCATGGCTAATCTGTTTAAATCCATTTATGTGTACTGGGTCTGTCAAAGGGTTTCTCACAGAGCCGCATCTGTTAACACCTGATTTCCAATTAGCAGCAATCAAAGTTCCTATGATAATCAATGCAGTCTGTTCAGTCGGACACTCTAACTGTTCAACACCAAGCAATAGGAATTGGCATAAAGAGGGAAAGAAATCTTGGAAAGGAGTCAAGACAGACAAAGGCCACAATCACTTCACTGGTACCTCCTTGGACGTGCTGCTAGGATCTCTGAAGACACTGCGTGAGATATAATTCCTTTGTAACAGGAAGGTGAAGATTGCCATTGAAAGTGGAGGTTGCTGAGGTCTCGAACACCCTCCTGGATCCACTGCAGGAAACAGCTTAATGAGCTAACCAAGTCAGAAAAGATCAGGGCAGTGGCCTATTCACCCATAAGGCTGACGCATGTCCTTCGCAGCACTTCACACATCTCTGTCGGTCATATACTTACCTATCTATTTCTCATAGACATTTTTTGGCACAATGCGCCTCTCCATCACCTCAGAGTCAGTCTCAACAAATCCTCTCCATCCATTGGGTTGACACTTTTCATGGGTCTCACTGATAGCTCTCTCCTTCCCCTCCGTGCAGGAGGGGAGAGTAGGGGATAGCAGGGTGACAGTGAGAATCAGAGGTGCTCTCAACAACTGACAGCTGGAGAGACAGAGATGCAAGAGATCTGCAGCACACAAACAAACACTGTCTCTGTATGCTCAAGAAAACAAACCTCTTGAATAAATGTTACCAAAATTAGGCTTTTAAATATCATATCGTAGTTTGTATTCAAATAATTTTGGGAGGCAGCTGGCTGTGTAAAATCAGCAGAGACTCAGCAGTCTGAATTTCTATTGATGTAACGTGGGAAACTGGGGGTGGGGCAGAGTATATTATGTGGCTTTACTCCATGTAAGGGAGGTGATGGGCTAGTGATATTATCATTAAATTATTAACCCAAAAACCTGTGGAGTGCTCCATGAACCCAGGTTCAAATCCTGCCCTGACAAAAGTTGAATTTCTGGAATTAAGAATCTAATGATAACTGTGAAACAATTGTCAGGGGGAAATCCCACCTGGTTCACAACTGTCCTGTGGGCAAGGAAACTGCTAGTCTTGCCTACATGTGACTCCAAATTCACCTCAATATGGCTGACTTTGAACTGCCCCCTGGGCAATAAGGAAATGCTGGCCCAGCCAGACACAGCCACATAAAAAGAAGGGCAAGGTACATCATTCTACTTCTGTCTTGATCAAAACTCCATGGTGATTGGTCATTTCTGTTTCTGGATAATTGCCTTGAGTCCTTTCAGCTGCTGTTTTCCAAACCGAGACAGGCCCTTTTAGATCTATGTGTAGGCTTGACTGAACATGATCTCCCGTGTATTTGATGCTGCTTTTAATGTTTTAGAATAATTCTCCATCCTCAACTGGAAGCTGACTCAGTGCAATCTCTCCTTCAGATTCAAGCCTAATCCCATTTGGTGGCTTCCTAGTAAAATACGCTGGAAATGTATTTCCACTGATTAACCTCCAAAAGCAAGCTGACATTGCCATGAATGATTGATGAACAACAGACATCATTAAGGACTATTTTGAAAAGAATCAGATCTTTTCCTCATCCTATTTGCCTTCATTGTTTTGTGTTCACTTGTTAAAAAGAGCAAGAAAAAGGATCAGAAGTGATGTAATAAACTGGACTAAAACAAAGATGCATGAGGCAGTTTTCCATTTGATAGAAAGATCAGAATCAATGCCACATAAGAATTGGGTGAGATATAAGATAAATTGGTAGGATTGATTTTTCTTGAAACAATTTAGGTCTCCAGAAATGCTATAGAACCAGACTTTCTTTTCTCTCGATCTAGATCTGAGTGACAATTGATTGAATTGAGGTTTGTATTCAATAAGACTTTATTTGTTCCCATTTTCAATGTGCCTGCAGACAACAGAGTCTGAAAAGGTCATCTTTTAATTTTCTCAGAATTAGGCAAGGGCTTTAGTGTATGGGTTCACATGCAATGTTACATTGCAGCCTTAAAATGAGCTCTTCATTTACGTGGAACAAGATTTGATTAAGTTCAACCAAATCACTTTATGCTTCAGATTTTCAAAATCTTTCCCCGTTTAGAAATAGCCTCCATTCTTCCAACCAATGTGCATTATCTCACACTTCCCCACATTGTATTCTGTCTACCAATTCTTTGCCCACTCGGCAAGCCTACTCAAGTCCCTCTGAAGCCTCCCTGCTCCCTTAACACGACTGGTCCTTCCTCATGTCGTTGTGTCATCCGTATCTTTAGTAACAATGCCCTCAGTTCCTTGGTCCAGATCGTGAATAGTTGTGGTCCTAACACAGACACCTGTGGAACTGTACTTTCCATCCTGAAAAAGATCTCTTTATCTCTGCCTTCTGCCAGTAAGCCAATCCTCTATCCATACTAGCACCTTGCCCCAAATACCATAGACTCTTGTCTTATTTAGCAGCTTTCTGTGGGCCCCTTGTCAATGGCTTTTTGGAAATCCAAACAGATTATGCCCACTGGCTCTCCTTTGTCTAACTTACTTATTACCTCCTCAAAAAATTCAAACAGATTGTCAGGCATGACCTCCCCTTGACGAAGCCATGCTGACTCAGCCCATTTTACTGAGCACATCCAGTACTCCAGAATTGCATCCTTAATAATAGACTCTAAAATTCTACCAGTGACCAATATTCTGTCTTCTCCCTTCCTTCTTTCTTAAGCAGAGGTGTTACATTAGCTATTTTTCAATCCTCTGGAACATGTCCGACTCCAGTGATCCCTGAAAGCTCACCTCCATAATCTCCTCAGCTTTCTCCTTCAGAACCTTGGGTTGTAATCTATCTGGTCTGAGTGATTTCTCTGCCTTCAAAATCATAGAACCCATAGAGCATGGAAGCAGACCATTTATTCCATCAAGTCCACACCCACCCTCTAAAGGGCATCTCACCTGGACCCACAACTTACCCTTGTAATGTTGCATTTCCCATGGCAAATCTGCCTACCTGCACATCCCTGTACACTATGGGCAATTTCCCATGGCTGATCCACCTAACCTGCACATCTTTGGATTGCAGGAGGAAACCAGAGCAAATCGACACAGACACGGGGAGAATGTGCAAACTCCACACAGACAGTCACCTGAGGCTGGAATCGAACCTGTGAGGCAGCAGTGCTAACCACTGCACCACCACGTCACCTTTTCATCCTCCCCAGCATCTTCTCCTTAGTGATGGCCACTACACCAACCTCTAACTCCAGAATTTCTTGAAGTTCTGGATTACTATTGGTGTCTTCCACTGTGAAACCTGATTCAAAGTACCTATCTGGTTCCTCCATTACTACTTCACCAGCCTAATTTTTCAACAGTCCAGCGTCTCTCTCTCTCTCTCTCTTACCCTTCAGTGTCTAAAACATTTCCTGCAGTCTTCTTTTATAACACAAGCCAGCTTATTCTCATATCTCACCCTTTCCCTCCTTATTGCTTTCTGAGTTATCCTCTGCTGGGTTTTAAAGGTCTCCCATCCCTCTGGCTTCCCACTAATCTTCATCACATTAGATGGTTTCTCTTTTGCCTTTATCCTGTCCCTGACTTCCCTTGTCAGCCATGGTTACCTCGTCCTCCCCTTAGTATGATTCTTCTTCCTCGGGATGAATTCCTGTTGTGTCTCCTGAATTTCCTCCAGCTACTCTTGCCATTTCTGTTTCAATGTCTTCCCTGCTAGACTTCCCTTCCAATCAACTGACCAGTTCCTCCCTCAGACCTTTAGTCAGTTGTAATCCTGTTACATCTGATTCCAGCTTCTCCCTCTCAAACTGCACTGTCATATTATGGTCATATTATGTTTACTGGCCCCTAGGGTTTCCTTCACCATAAGCTCCCTAATCAGGTTGGTCTCATTATACATCACCAAAATGAGTACTGCCAGTTCCCCAGTAGGCTCTACCACAAGCTGCTCCAAAGAAAATCATCTTGTGGACATTCCACTAATTCTTTGTCTTCGGATCCACTGCCAACCTAATTTTCCCAGTCCACCTGCATATTGAAGCCCCCCCCGATAATTATGGGAACAGTGCCTTTCCTACATGCCTTTTTTATCTCCTGATTTCATTTCTTTCCTCCATCCTGACAACTGCTCGGAGGCCTGTACACACCTCCCCTCAGGGTCTTTCTCCTTTTGCGGTTCCTCCACTCTATCCACACCGATTCTACACCTTCTGACTCTACATCAATTCTTGCTCTCAATTTAATTTCATTTCTCACCAACTAGGCAAGCCCACCTCCCACCCCACCCCCGTCGCCCAGCTGCCTGTCTTTTCAATATGCTGGGTTCCTTGGGTACTTAGTTCCCAGCGTTGATGTTCTTGCAGCCAAGCCTACAAGCTCATTTATCTTGCTTCATCTAGAATTAAATATCTTGTGGCAATCATGAAACCACTGTGATTATCAGGGGAAAAAACATCTGGTCTACCTAGTACCCTTTAGGAGAGCAAATCTGGCATCCTTACCTGGTCTGGTCTACACGTGACTCTGGACCCATAGCAACATGGTTGACTCTCAACAGGCCTCTGAAAGGGTCTAGCAAGATACTCAGTTATGCCCATTGCTCAGTAAAGAAATGTAACTCTAACGGATCACCAGATATTAACCCAGACACTGGAAAAGATAACGGCAGAAACAACTCTGTCAACCCTGCACAGTCCTCCTCACTAACATCTAGGGGCTTGTGCCAACATTGGGAGAGCTGTCTCACAGACTTGTCAAGCAACAGCCTGACACAGTCATACTCATGGAATCACACCTTACAGACAATGTCCCAGACACCACTATCACCATCCCTGGATATGTCCTGTCCCACCGGCAGGACAGACCCAGCAGAGGTGGTGGCACAGAGAAAAACAGTCAGGAAGGAGCTGCCTGGGGAGTCCTCAATATTGACTGTAGACCCCATGAGGTCTCATGACTTCAGGTTAAACATGGGCAAGGAAACCTCCTACTGATTACTACATACCATCTTCCCTCAGCTGATGAATCAAATGTCCTCTGGGTGGGGGATTTCAATATTCATCACCGAGAGACACTCGGCAGAGGTACTAGTGATCGAGCTGGTCGGGTCCTAAAGGACATTGTTGTTGGACTGGGTCTGCGGCAGGTGGTGAGGGAACCAACAATAGGGAGAAACATACCTGACCTCATCCTTACCAATCTGCTGGCTGCAGATGTATCTGTCCATGACAGCATCGGTAAGAGTGACCTCTGCAGAGTCATTCCCACAAATCTGACCCTTTAAAGACATGTCCATTGAGCAGACTAAAATCGGTTTCTTGTGCTCCTTTTATCCCTATAACAGGTTGCCCATTCTTGGCTGCCATTTCCAAACAAACTTCCCTGTATTACTGGACTGATGGCATCAAAGATTTCCTTTTGATTAAACTTCAACGTTACACTACAGAACCAAACTCATACTGACATGAATGATTCATGATAGTGACACTCATTTTTCTTAATGAGTGCAAAATGTGCAGGCCTGAGGGCTCAGAGACTGAGACAGTGATGGGTGTCAGAAGGTCAGAGGTCTTTGGGGTGACAGCAGAGGCCATGGTGAGGTGAGTCTTCATATTGGTAATCCTGGGAGGCAGGTGAAGGGGAGAGTGTGAGGTGCTGCCAAGGTATGTGGACAAGAGTTTAGCTTTTCGGGTTTGATATTTCCACCTCACCTGAGTTGACAGGATTCCTGAGACGCGGGAAATCTGGCTGTCCAGTGCTAACTTTGAAATGGTGTATAAACACCAAAGCACTCAGCCTTGTAATATTATTTCTAAATTATCAAGCTGCCCTTTGAGATCCAGGTGCTCATTGACTCTCCATATCCCACTCTGCATACGCCAGATCTTTAACTTTCTAACCTCCTAGAAACCCCGAGTCCCCTGACTGTAACTGTAAGTTGGAATTAAGGTCCCCTCCTGGTATTCATTTTAATGAACCACTTTAAGGTAGAGTTCCTCTGTTGGTTCATAGAATTGTAGAAAATAGGAGCAGGAGTAGGTCATTCGGCCCTTCGAGCCTGCTCCACCATTCAATATGATCGTGGCTGATTATCCAATTCAATAACCTGTTCCTGCTTTTCTCCCATATCTTTTGATCCTCATTAGCCACATGTACTATATCCAAATCCTCCCTGAACTCATACAATGTTTTTGCCTCAATCACTTGATGTGATAGTGAACTCCACAAGTTCACCAATCTCTGTGTGAAGACATTTCTCTGTCTCAGTCTGAAATGCTTTACTCAGTACAAAACCCAATATGACCAGATGTCATTGAGACAAGGAAGATCTCCAAGCTGATTTTCAGAGTGTGTTCAGAAAGCTGATCGCAGATGACATAAAGTCATAGAGTCATAGAGTGATACAGCACAGAAACAGACCCTTCCATCTGACCAGATATCCTAAATTAATCTAATCTCAATTGCCACCATCTTGTCCATATCCCTCCAAACCTTTCCTATCCATGTACCTATCCAAATGTCATTTCAATGTTGTAATTGCATCTGCATCAACCATTTCCTCTTTCAGTTCATTCCACACACAAAATCACCCTCTGGGTGAGAAAGTTGCCCCTCAGGTCACTTTTAAATCTTTCTCTTCTCACCTTAAAATTGTGCCCCCTTGTTTTGATATCCCTAGGGAAAAGACTTTGCATTATCCATACCCCTCATGATTTTAGAAACCTCTGTAAGGTCACCAATCAACCTCCTATATTTCAGTGAAAAAAGTCCCAGCCTCTCCAACCTCTCCTTTTCACTCAAACCCTCCAGTCCTGGTAATATCCTGAAATCCTCTCCAATTTAATAACATCTTTCTTATGTCAGGGTGACCAGAACTGTACACAGTATTCCAGAAGAGGTCCTGTACTGCCTCAACATGATTCAATGTGAGTCCCAACTCCTCTACTCAATGCTCTGAACTTGGTCTCTGCTTTGTCCCTGCCTGCCCTGACTATTTGACTTACTTCTGTTCTCAACTGTACCAGTCTCAGATTGATCTCTTTCCTCACTATCTCCCTGGGTCCCACCCCCCTGCACCCCAACCTCCTCACCGTACTAGTCTGAATCCTCCTGAGCAGCTCTAGCAAATCTCTCTGCCAGTATATTCGCCCCTTCCAATTCAGGTGCAATCCGTCCTTCTTGTACAGGTCACTTCTACCCCAAAAGAGATTTCAATGATCCAAAAATGTGAATCCTTCTCCCATACACCAGCTCCTCAGCCATGCATTCATCTGCTCTATCCTCCTATTCTTGCCCTCACTAGCTCATAGCACCGGGAGTAATCCAGATATTACTACTTTCAAGGACCTCCTTTTTAAATTCCTGCCTAATTCTCCGTAATCTCCCTTCAGAATCTCAACCTGTTCCCTTCCTATGTCATTAGTTCCAATGTGTACAATGACTTCCTGCTGGCTCCTCTCCTCCTTGTGAACATTCCACACCCTCTCTGAGACATCCTTGATCCTGGCACCACAGAAGCAACACACCATTCCTATGTTTTGCTGCTGGCCACAGAATCGTCTGTCTGTACCTTGGACTAGAAAGTCCCCTAACACAATCGATCTCTTGGAACCTGATGTACCCCTCATTGCATTAGAGCCAGTCTCAATACCAGAAACTTTGCTGTTCGCGCGACGTTTCCCTGAGGGTCCATAACCTCTACATTTTCCAAAACAGCATACTTGTTTGACATGGGGATAGCCACAGAAGGCTCCTACACTATCTGCCTACCTCTCTTACCTTGCCTGGAGTTAACCCATCTCTGTGACTGTATCTGAGACTTTCCCCCTTCCTATAACTGCCATCCATCACATCCCCTTGCTCTTGTAAATTCCTCATTGCCTCTGTCTCTCCAACCAATCCATTCAATCTGATAGGATTCGCAACCAACGGCATTTATTGCAGACATAATCCACAGTAACCCGTAAACTCTCCCTCAACTCCCACATCCAACAAGAGCATATCACTCTACTAAAGGACATTTTTGCTTCTTTCGATCACAGACACAGAAAATAGCACTGTCTTATTCCTCGACAAAACACTTTTCTAGATTAAATGAACCTTTCCTTTTATTGCCTTATTCTTACATTATTCAAAATGGCACCATATCCTGGTGACAAATGAAAGATTTTCAATGTATTTTATTGTATTTTTATTTAAATTCATGTGACAATAAAATCAAAATCAAATCACGTGTGCGAGATATCTTCTGTCTGCCTCAGATCTTTAACAGAATTAGTTAAGCAATAGTTTTGAGTCGAGCTCTGCACTGTACACAAGAATCTTTGTGAGTTTAGAGTTGATGCTTCCATTGTGTCTATAGCTGTGGAAAAATGAAGTGAAAATCAAACCAGTTACCTGAGCAAAGACATAGTCATCTTGGACCACCAAGGAATTGTGATCTATATATCCTGGGAAGAGTTTGCTGCTTGCTGCTTCTGAACAATTCTGAATTCGACAGGTAACATACTGAGCATCTGTTAAAAAAAACAGAGTGGAGATTATTTAATTAGGGAAATGAAATAACTCAAAAACATTTTACACCAGAAACTATTTTCACCAAATAGCCTGGTATTACAAGGGTGCATAGCTTTAAATTAAGGGGGGGTAGGTATAGGACAGATGTTAGGGGTAGGTTCTTTACTCAGCGAGTCGTGAGTTCATGGAATGCCCTGCCAGTAGCAGTGGTGGACTCTCCCTCATTATGGGCATTTAAGCGGGCATTGGATAGGTATATGGAGGATAGTGGGCTAGTGTAGGTTAGGTGGGCTTGGATCGGCGCAACATCGAGGGCCGAAGGGCCTGTACTGCGCTGTATTCTTCTATGTTCTATATTCTATGTTCTATCATTCTGCTGTCGTTATTTCCACACATGCACCACAGAATGTTAACAGGTCAAAACAAAATACCACATGCAAATCAAGGGAAACATAGAAAAGATATCATTGACAAATCTCGAAAAGATGAAAAGTATTGATAATTTCCCCTAATCTATTATCAGACATTCAACTGAAACCAACAAAAACAGAAATGGCTGGAAAAACTCAGCAGGTTGGCAGCATCTGTGGAGAGAAAAACAGAGTAAACGTTTTGGATCCCCGCACTTCCTGCTTTCCTTTGTTTCAGATCTCCAGCATCTGCAATTTTCTTCAGATTAGACCATTAGAACTGATTAGTCTAGAATTTGTAGTTGTAATGGGAGCAAAACTGTCAATGATCACCATCCTTCAGAAATTGAGAACAACACTGAGCCTCTCTGCATGTTCTTTTGAACGACAACATTCAGAAGTTGCTGTCTAACACCTGCTTCTCTGCATTATTCACAAATCTTTACAAAGGCAAGTAACACAGAATCATTGATTCAACACAGGCTTCTACTTTCAATGTACCATACTCAAGGCCCAACATTGGTTTCTTTTCTTGTGACACGCCCCATTTTCCCATACCCAAACATCTCTTCGCATTCAGTCTCTCCTGTCTCCTTTCTGGATCAATGGTGCTGGAAGAGCACAGCAATTCAGGCAGCATCGAGGAGCTTCAGCAAAATCGACGTTTCGGGCAAAAGCCCTTCATCAGGAATTTTACCTCTCCTGTCTCTTGCCTTCTTACAGATCTCCCTTGTTTTTACTTTACTCTCATTCCCATTTCCCTGTTTCAACTGCTTTAAACCTGTGAAATTGCAAACATTTCCAGTTCTGACAACATGAACCATTAGCTTTGTTTCACACTCTACAAATGCTGTCGACCTCGTTATATACATCCAGTTCTGTTCTTGCGCCAGAAGAAAAGTGTTTCTCACCACTTGCTCTATCAACAAACACTTGCATTTATATAGCATCTGTATAGCAAAGTACTTTGCAGGAGTGTAATGGAACAAGATTTGGCACTGAGCCACATATGGAGAGGTTGGGGCTGAATACCAGAACCTTGATCAAAGAAACGTTTGAAACTAGGAAGAGGTATAGAAGTGGAGAAAGGTACGGAGGATATTCCACAGTCTGTGGCCTTGGCAGCTGACAGTGCAGCCACACGGTGGGGTGGATAACATGGAGAATGCACAGAGGCTGGATTTACATCATCCTGGAGACCAGCTGGTGCTGGAGCAGAGATCAGGATATGGAATGATGAGGCCAGGAGAAATTTTGAAAGCAAAAGTGAGAATTTTAAGTTTGGGGTTTAATGAGAGCCATTGAAGATGCATGGGTACAGAGAGATGGATGAACGGAATTGGGTGTGAGATAGGTCTCAGGTAGCAGGGTCTTAAATGGCTTCATGGTTTGTGAACATGTCTGGCTGTGTGTGAACAGTTGCGTGTGGATGAGAAAAAGTGAGACAAAGATAAACCCTTGGGCAATACTGAATGCGAGGGTGGGAAGAGAGGTGACTATAGTTCATTTTCTGGCAATGAATGAAAGGAGGTGAATGTACTTCCACGGTGTTGGATATAAATATAGAATCTCTACAGTCTGGAAACAGGCCCTTCAGCCCAACAAGTCCACCAACCCTCTGAAGAGTAATCCACCCAGACCCATTCCCCGATATTTACATCTAACCAACACATCCCTCCACACTATGGGCAATTCTACATGGCCAATCCACCCTAACTTGCACATCTTTGGACTGTGAGAGGAAACGAGAGCGCCCACGGAAACCCACACCGACACGGGGAGAATGTGCAAACTTCACAGACAGTCACCCGAGGCAGGAATGGAACCCGGTTCCCTGGCACTGTGGGACAACAGTGCTAACCACTGAGCCACCGTGCCACCCCTTTGTCGTTAGGAAACTACAAAGACACAACAAAAGAGAATTTCCATGGTCAGCTGTGCTGAGGGCAATAAATCTAAAAATCACACAACACTAGGACTAGCTGCCTGACAAAGGAGCATCGCTCCAAAAGCTAGTGTTTCCAAATAAACCTGTTGGACAATGTGTGATGTGATTTTTAACTTTGTCCACCCCAGGCCAACACCAGCACCTCCACATCAAGGGCAATAAACAGGTCACAAACAATAAGGAGGAGCATGTTACCCATCTCACTTGTCACATCTGATGTCATGGTGACTTTGGTAAGAGCCATTTTAACACTTTGACAAAGACAGAAACCTCATTGAGAAAGATTCGGGAGGTGATAACATGTATAGGATTTTGGAGAAGTTTTACAATGTGCTTTACAACTTCATATAACAATGGTTAGGCCACAGATGGAAAACTGTGTGCAGTTCTGGTCATTAGACTCGTGAAAGGATGTGTGTGCCCTGAGAAGGTGCAGAGGAGATTCACAAGGACGTTGCCTGGGATGGCAAGTCTCCGTTGGGAGGAGAGACTGGATAGGCTGGGTTTGTTTTCCCTGGAGCAGAGGAGGTTGAGGGGAACCCAATAGAAAATTATGAGAGGCACAGACAGGGTAGATCACAACATGACAGACATATCTAAGAGTCAAGGTTAGAGAAGTGCTGGAAAAGTACAGCATGTCAGGCAGCATCCGAGGAGCAGGAAAATCAACATTCCAGGCAAAAACCCTTCATCAGGAATGACGTGTCTAAGACCAGAATTCACAAGTATAAGGTCAGGTGTAAATGGTTTCCAGGAGATCTGAGAAAACATTCTTTCACCCAGAGGGTGCTAGAAATATGAAGCATGCTGCCGGAGAGGTCGGTGGGGCAGATACTCACAAAACTTTGGATGAGCATTTCAAATGCCAGGGCACAGTAGACCAAATGCAGGGAAGTGGGATAAGTGTCGACTGGTGTTTGCTGGTTGGCATACACATGGTGGGCTGAAGGGCCTGTTTCTGGGTTGTATGACTCCATGACTCTAGTGTAAGAAAGGGAAAGTGGAGGTGGGGCAGTAATGTGGGGTGGACAGGTGAGGAAATGATTGATGATCGCAGCTGATTTAATAAAAAGAAATACAGTTTAAGGGGAGATGTTGGTGGATTGGAATCCAGAGGCCCAGGTGCCTGGGGACCTGGGTTCTAATCGCACCAAGGGAGATGGGGACACTTGTATTCAATGAAAATCCAGAATAAAAGGCAAGCTCAAAGGCACCCATATAAACAATGCCAATTGTTGGAAAAACCCGTCTGGGTCACTAATGTCCTTTAGGGAAGGAAACTGTTGTCTTCACCTGGTCTGGCCTTCGTATGACTCCAGACCCACAGCCATGTGGTTGACTCTTAACTGCCCTCTGGGCAATTAGGGATGAACAATAAATGCTGCCTAGCTGGAGTCACCCACATCCCATGAACAAATTAAAAACATAAGCAGCTTATGAGAGGAACTTATCAACATCAGCCAACATAATCACCAGAATTTTGGGCAGTCAACAATTCACTAGAAATAGAGTTCTGAGAGCAAGAAGTCATTAGCAAAATGCCTGACTAACAAAACCTTTGACAGAATTCCATGCTCAGAAGCATTCCTATTCACTCATTTGCAATCATTTACATTTAAAAAAAACAATCACTTTGTCAGTATCTGAGAACAGGTAGTGATCAAATAAAATCACTGACAATCAACTGACATGAAATGAAATCATACAAAACGCAAACACTCTATTTGTAATCGTCCAGCATCACGTACGTGTTCCGAAGGCATTCACCTGACACCTAAAATAATTAAGGAGCTTGTCCATGACAACAATTGTCAGTGATCCTGGTAAAATATACTATGTTTTAGACCCCAGATTCTTCTGAACCCCAGCTGATGCAGTGCATACAGAGAATAGAGTTTGTTTCAGTCAGTGCACTGTTCATGATAGTGATTAATGCAATTAAGTTAAAAATCACACAACACCAGGTTATAGTCCAACAGGTTTAATTGGAAGCACAATTAAACCTGTTGGACTATAACCTGGTGTTGTGTGATTTTTAACTTTGTACACCCCAGTCCAACACCGGCATCTCCGAATCATGAATGCAGTTAAGGTATGAGATACAGCATAATAAACACATTTGGCCAAGTTATCTATGCACAATTTCAAGTGGTCCCTTAACTTAAAGTCTTATACATCCTTAACCTCAAAAATGAAGAGGGTGAGGGGACCATGCAAATCTGATGCAGAGTGAACAATGTCATTGCCATAATTTGCAAACTCTAGAGGTGGCACAGTGGCTCAGTGGTTAGTGCTGCTGTCTCACAACACTAGAGGTTCTGGGTTCGATTCCAGCCTCAGGTGGCTGTCTGTGTGGAGTTTGCATGTTCTCTCCGTGGATGCTCTGGATTCCTCCCACAGTCCAAAGATGTGCAGGTTAGGGTGGGTTGCCCACAGTGTGCAGGGATGTGTAAGTTAGATGGATTAGCCATGAAAAATGCAGCATTACAGGGAAAGTGTGACTGGGTCTGGGTTGCAATGCTTTTCAGAAGGTATGGACTTGAATGGCCTGCTTCCACACTGTAGGCATTCTATGACTGCGCACGTCAATTGGATTTGTTTAATTTTGGAGCAGAGACAATTAAATCCAACAAGGAATTCAGGAGAATCATGGTTACCCAGAGTCTGGTGAGAATGTGGCACTTGTTACTACAGCAACTGTTTGAAGTGAGTAGTGTGGAAGCATTCAATGGGAAGCTAGAATAACATAGGAGGGAAAAAAAGGAATGAAAGGTTACATTAATTAAATGAAATTTCCCTGAAGCCAGCTTGGAGATTTATTCTGAGTATAAGCATCACTATGGATCTGATAGGTCAAATGACTTTTCTCAATGATATATATTCTGCATCTTATGGCATTTAGGAAAACAATACTGGAACAGTTATGGGTCCGACAGCAAAGGGTTTAACAGCGACCTTTGATCAGTCACTGAACGTACCTCATTGGTGTGAGGCAGTTCTCAAAGCAAAAAGGACACTGTGATGAATCTGCAGGGCATTGAATTACAAATCAGAACAAGGTGTAATTGGTACAACTCACTGATGAAACACCGTAATGCATTCAGAGATGAATGAGGAGGAAAATTTGAGGCATTAGTTGGATTAAGTTGTGAGTTGTGATTAAACTTAATTTAACCAGACAATGAACTTAAATTCACTGGAAACTAATGAAATATGTGGATGAGAATCAAATAGGAAAGCTATCTAACTTGTTACCGGCTGCCTCGTCTTCACAGTGGATACACCTTTAAACAGAATGGTTTGTGAGCTGAAAATGCTGGAGATCACAGCAGGTCAAGCAGCATCCATGGAAAGAGATAATCTAACGTTTCGAGTCGATATGACTCTTCATCAGAGCTGACGTGAGGTGTGGCAGGGGCAGCAATTATGCAAGAGCAGGGTGGGAAGGGGAGTGAGGACAGACACGGTGACAGACAGTGTAACAGGTGAAGCCAAAAGCAAGGGAAGGAATGGGAATGGATTCACAATCTGTCGAATGCAATATTCAGCCCAGAAAGCTGTAAAGTGACAAGTCTGAAGATGAGATGATGTCCCTCCAGTCTGTGCTGTGATTCACTGGAACACTGCAGCAGACCGAGGACAGACATGTGGGGCATGTGAGCAGGACGCTGTGTTAATATGACTGGCCATGGTAAGGTCAGGGTCCTGCTTGTGGAGGTGTTCCACAAAGTGGTCACCCAGTCTGTGTTTGGTATCTCCAATGTAGAATAGGCTACATGGGGTGCAGTGAATGCAATACACAAGATCGGAGGAGGTCCAGGTGAAATGCTGCTTCACCTGGAAAGACTGTTTCAGCCCCTGGATGGTGAGCAGGAAGGAGGGGAAGGGGCAGGATGTTACATGGGAAGGTGCTGTGGGGATGGGGGTTGAGTTGGTAGTTATCAAGGAATGGACTAGAGTGGCCTGGATGGAACGATCCCTGCAAAATGTAGACAAAGGGACTGAGGGGAAGATGTGATTGGTGATGGTGTTCTGCTGGAGTTGTCTGAAATGGCGGAGAATGGGATGGAGTCCTTGCAGGACGGGGGGATGTGACGAGCTGTAGGGAAGGCAGCGATGGGAGTCCATGGCTTTGTAATGGGTGACAGTGGACAGTTTATTCTCTGAAACGGAGACCGTGAGGTCAAAGAAAGGAAGGGAAATGAACAATGTGAAAGTTATAAAGGGATGGAATATGGAGGCAAAATGAACAAATTTGTCAAGGTCCAGGCGGGAGCATGAAGCAGCATCGAAACAGTCATCAATTTACAGAGGAAAAGTTGTGGGGGGGGGGGCAGTGTAGGACTGGAACAAGGATTGTTCCACATTCCCCGTAAAGAGACAGGGATAACTGGGACCTATGTGGCTTCCCCATAGCCACTTATGTTATTTGGCAGAAGTGAGATGAATTAAAGGAGAAGTTGTTCAGTGAGAGATCAAGTTCAGCCAGGCTCTCTATGGGCTCTCTGCTTGTCCTGGAGCCAAGGCCTGATCCATCCCGACCCTCCTCTCTCTGGCCGAACTCATCCTCACGCTCAACAACTTCTTCTTTAACTCCTCCCTCTTTCCTCAGGTAGGAGGCGTGCCATCGGTATCCCCATGTGTCCCACTGATGCCTGTCTCTTTGGGGGGAGGATGTGGAACATTCCTTGTTCCAGTCCTATGCTGACCCTCACCCCAAACTCTTTCTCTGGTATAACAATGTCATCATCGGTACTGCTTCCCCCCTCTTGTCTGGAATTGGAAAAGTTAATCAATTTTGCTTCCAATTTCCACCCCGCTCTCACTTACACCTGGTCCACCTCTCTGACTCCTCCTGTCCCTTCCTCAACATCTCTGTTTCCAATTCTGGGGATAGACAGTGTATTCTAATATTCACTATTAACCCACCGATTCCCACAGCTCCCTGGACTATACATCCTCACACTCTGCTTCCTGTAAAGACTCAATTCCATTCTCCCAGTTCCTCTGTCTCTGTCATGTCTGTTCTGATGATGCCAGCTTCTGCATGGGACCTCCAACATGTCCACCTTTTTCCTCAACCGAGGAATCCCCCCAGCACTGTGGCTGACAGGGCCTTCAACTGATCCCAGCCCAACTCCCTTACTTCCACCTTCACCATCCCCTTCCCTCCCACAACTGCGATAGGATTCCCCATGTCCTCACCCACTATTCCATCAGCATCCATATCCAGAGGGTCATTAGCTGCCATTTCCACCACCTTCAGCTGGATGCCATCAGCAGACATGTGTTCCCCTCCCCTCCTGTGTCATCTTCTGCAGTGGACTGTTCACTCCAATACCCCATCACAGCCCCATGGTACCTTCCCCCTCCCATCGCAGAAGGTGCAACACCTGCTCATTTACTTCCTCCTTCCTCACTATCCAAGGCCCCAGGCATACCTTACAGGTGAACCAGCGATTTACCTAAGTTTCACATAATCTAATTTGTTGCAGTCATTACTCACAGTGTAGTCTCCTCTACACTGGGGAGGTGAAACATAGGGTGGGCAACTGCTTTGCAGAACACCACCACTGCAGCTGTAAAAATGACCCTGAACTTCCAGTAGTCTGCCATTTCAACACCCCACCATGTTGTTACCTGACCAACATCTCTGTCTCAGGCTTGCTGCAGTGCTCCAGTGAGACTCAGTGTAAGCTGAAGAGACTGTACCTTACAGCCTCCAGGACTCAGCATCAACTTTAGCAGTTTCAGAAGGTGAAGACCTTCCTTTACGTTCGTTGGCCTCCCTGCCTGGACCCCTGATCCTGTTTCTATCATTCCCACCACTGATAGCCCATTTTCAAGCATTCTCACTTCTCGTCGGAATTTATTCCATGCTTACATCTTTCCTGACTTACTATCAGCAATCACTTTGTCTGCTTCCCTTCCTTCTGTCTCTCTGTGCACTGTCTCCATCTATATGCCTTACTCCTCCCCACCCTCACCCCTCTCGCACAGTTATCCTATCCCTTGTCAATAGCATCAACACCACTGTTACCCAGTTGCTTCAGTTCTGGTGTAGGGTCACCAAACTCAACACATTAACTCAGCATTCTCTCCCCACAGATGCTGCCAGACCTGCTGAGTTTCTCCAGCACTTTCTCTTCTTTTTTATTAATTTCGGTAATGACCTTGGGACTTAGGCACAAACCTCAGTAAAATTTGATGTTGGAGAAAGATTTGTTTGGAGTTAATTGGCACATGGAACTGAAACCCCACGAAAGGAACTTTTTTGGAGTCAATTGATATCCAGGAAAATTTAAACGGATGAATGTCTATTGACAAGGGAGTAGAGGATTGCTGTTTATAAAGACACTAGAAGTGTAAGCTGCTCCTTAATTTCAGGGGATCAACAAGTTAGTTTGGAAGTCCATGATGAATCAGTAAAACATGGAATCTGACAGAACTGGCCAAATAGCTGAATGATAATGTTTTGGTTCCTAGACACTATATTCATTAAATTCATGTCATTGCATCTGGCTCAAAGTGTATTTTGTGAAACCTCTATTTCCCAGAGCTACAGTCATTATGCTTTGTGAGACATTACAATCTGTCCCTCCCATAAATAACAGCCTCTGAAAAAGCAGTTTAATCTCTAAAACACAACAAATATCTTGAAATTGTGTTTTCAGTTCATCATGTAAGTAACTATACTATATCAGGACCAATGCATACACCACAGCAAGTTACATCAATCTTATTTGGTCAGACCTGACTAAACCACGGGTCTTTAGGGTATAAAATCAATAGACTAATGAGATATCGATGCATTGTATTATATATGTATATATTGCTCCACGATATATCATTTAGCAATTTATTACAGATATGGTTTCTGATAGGGTGCAATCAACCCTATTTTATGACATTATAAAATTTGTTGCAAATTCATCAAATTGAATTATCTATAATTTTTATTCACTAATTAATAGTAGGTATCAAACTGAGTAATAAAATTTTGTGCCTATATTTCCTGAGAGTCAATGTGATTTAAATTTGATTAATTTGAATTGTTGGAGGTTGTATTAAACGTATTGTGTTAAAAGGCAAGGTGAGACTGAAGCACTGTAAGGGCAGGCGATGGGAGCATTACATTCAGTCTCATATACAAATTCAGCAAAACTGAAATAAACCGCAGTTCACCAATTTGTGGTTTGGTTTTTTCAGAGTGAATGGGTATAGCTGACTTAGTGCAGACTGGAAAGAGTTACTCAATCTCAGCGCTGATTATGCAGTGCTGTGTTAAACAAATACAGGTAGATGAGCTATGTTAATTGGCATTCCCTACCGAGGAGGTAAAACAAAGGAAATCATGTTTTAGGGCAGTAAAAAAAAACAAAGACAGGAATAATTTGAGAATACTAATGAAACATCTGATCACCGAATGTTTTGGCACATAAACATGAAGCGTTCAGGCCAAGAGGAAAAGATTTTCATTTATATAACATGTTTTACAAACTCTGGATGTCTCAAAGTGCATGAAAACTTTTTCACGCAGAGGGTGGTGTCTGTATGGAATGAGCTGCCAGAGGAAGTAATGGAGGCTGGTACAATTACAGCATATAACAGGCATCCGAATGGGTATATGAATAGGAAGGGTTGGGAGGGATATGGGCCGGGTGCTAGCAGGTGGGACGAGATTTGTTTAGGATATCTGGTCAGCAGGAATGAGTTGGACAAAGGGTCTGTTTCCGTACTGTATATCTCTAAGACTCTAACTGACATGAAAGATCCTACAGCAAGTATGGGCAGGAGGAAGCTCATTTTCACACCTCACCCAAATGACAACACCTCCGACAGTGCATCTCTCCCTCAGCACTGAGCCTCCCACAGTGCAGCACTCCCTCAGCACTGACGCTCCAACAGTGCAGCACTCCCTCAGCACTGACGCTCCAACAGTGCAGTACTCCCCCAACACTGACCATCCAACAGTGCAGCACTCCCTCAGCACTGACCATCCAACAGTGTGGTACTCCCTCAGCACTGACCATCCAACAGTGCAGTACTCCGTCAGCACTGACCATCCAATAGTGCAGTACTCCCGCAGCACTGGCCATCCAACAGTGCAGTACTCCGTCAGCACTGACCATCCAACAGTGCAGTACTCCCTCAGCACTGACCCTCCAACAGTGCTGCACTCACTCAGTACTGACCCTCCAACAGTGCGGCACTCCCTCAGCACTGACCATCCCACTGTGCGGCACTCCCTCAGCACTGACCCTCCAACAGTGCTGTACTCCCTCAGCACTGAACCTCCAACAGTGCTCTACTCCCTCAGCACTGACCCTCCAACAGCGCAGCACTGACCCTCCAACAGCGCAGCACTCCCTCAGCACTGACCCTCCGACAGTGTGGCACTCCCTCAGCACTGACCCACCAACAGTGCAGCACTTATTCAGCGCTGGCCCTTCGACAGTGTGGTACTCCCTAAGGACTAACCCTCCAACAGTGCAGCACTACCTCAGTACTGACCCTCCAACAATGTGGTACTCACTCAGCACTGACCCTCCAATAGTGCAGTAATCACTCAGCACTGACCCTCCAACAGTACAGGACTCCCTCAGAACAGACCCTCCGACAGTGCAGCACTCCCTCAGCAGTGACCTTTTGACAATGCAGCACTCCCTCAGCGCTGACCCTCCATCAGTGCTGTACTCCCTCAGCACTGACCCACCAACAGAGCAGCACTCCCTCAGCACTGACCCGTCAGCAGTGCTATACTCCCTCAGCACTATCCCACCAACACAGCAGCACTCCCTCAGCACTGAACCTCCAACAGTGCTCTACTCCCTCAGCACTGACCCTCCAACAGCGCAGCACTGACCCTCCAACAGCGCAGCACTCCCTCAGCACTGACCCTCCGACAGTGTGGCACTCCCTCAGCACTGACCCACCAACAGTGCAGCACTTATTCAGCGCTGGCCCTTCGACAGTGTGGTACTCCCTAAGGACTAACCCTCCAACAGTGCAGCACTACCTCAGTACTGACCCTCCAACAATGTGGTACTCACTCAGCACTGACCCTCCAATAGTGCAGTAATCACTCAGCACTGACCCTCCAACAGTACAGGACTCCCTCAGAACAGACCCTCCGACAGTGCAGCACTCCCTCAGCAGTGGCCCTTCGACAATGCAGCACTGACCCGTCAATAGTGCTGCTCTCCCTCAGCACTGACCCTCCAACAGTGCATTACTCCCTCAGCACTGACCTTCCAATGGTGCGTTTCTCACTCAGCACTGACCATGCAATACTGCAACACTCCCTCCGCACTGACCCTCTGACAGTGCTCTACTCCCTCAGCACAGATCACCCAACAGTGCGACACTCCCTCAGCACTGACCTTCCAATGGTGCGTTTCTCACTCAGCACTGACCATGCAATACTGCAACACTCCCTCCGCACTGACCCTCTGACAGTGCTCTACTCCCTCAGCACAGATCACCCAACAGTGCTACACTCCCTCAGCACTGACCTTCCAATGGTACGTTTCTCACTCAGCACTGACCATGCATTACTGCAGCACTCCCTCCGCACTGACCCTCTGACAATGCTCTACTCCCTCAGCACAGATCACCCAACAGTGCAGAACTCACTCAGCACTGAACCTCCAATAGTGCGGTACTCCCTCAGCACTGACCCGCCAACAGTGCGGCACTCCCTCAGAACAGACCCTCTGACAGTGCAGCACTCCCTCAGCAGTGACCTTTTGACAATGCAGCACTCCCTCAGCGCTGCTCTCCCTCAGCACTGATCCTCCAACAGTGCGGCACTCCCTCAGCACTGACACTCCAACAGTGCGGCACTCCCTCAGCACTGACCCTCCAACAGTGCAGTACCCCCTCAGCACTGAACCTCGAACAGTGCAGTACTCCCTCAGCACTGACCCGCCAACAGCGCAGCACTCCCTCAGCACTGACCCTCCAACAGTTCAGCACTTCTTCAGCACTGATCCTTCGACAGTGTGGTACTCCCTCAGCACTGACCCTCCAACCGTGCAGCACTCCATCAGCACTGACCCTCCAATGGTGCGGTACTCCCTCAACACTGACACACCAACCGTGCAGCACTCCCTCAGCACTAACCCTTCAACAGTGCAGCACTCCCTCAGCACTAACTCTCCAACAGTGCAGCACTCCCTCAGCACTAACTCTCCAACAGTGCAGTACTCCCGCAGCACTGACCCTCCAACCGTGCAGAACTCCCTCAGCACTGACCTGCCAACATTGGAGGACTCCCTCAGCACTGATCCTCCAACACTGCAGCACTCCCTCAGCACTGACCCTCCAACAGTGCAACATTCCCTCAGCACTGACCTGCCAACAGCGCATTACTCCCTCAGCACTGACCTGCCAACAGTGCATTACTCCCTCAGCACTGACCCTCCAACAGTGCATCACTTCTTCAGCGCTGACCATCCAACAGTGCTGTACTCCCTCAGCACTGACCATCCAACAGTGCATTACTCCCTCAGCACTGACCCTCCAACAGTGCGGCACACCCTCAGCACTGACCCTCCAACGGTGCGGTACTCACTCAGCACTGATCATCCAACAGGGCAGTACTCCCTCAGCACTGACCTGCCAACATTGCAGGACTCCCTCAGCACTGACCATCCAACAGTGCATTACTCCCTCAGTACTGACCCTCCAACAGCGCAGCACTCCCTCAGCACTGACCCTCCAACAGTGCTGTACTCCCTCAGCACTGACCATCCAACAGTGCATTACTCCCTCAGCACTGACCATCCAACAGCGCAGCCCCCCACTCAGCACTAACCCTCCAACCGTGCAGAACTCCCTCAGCACTGACCATCCAACAGTGCATTACTCCCTCAGCACTGACCCTCCAACAGTGCTGTACTCCCTCCGCACTGCCCCTCCAACAGTGCAACATTCCCTCAGCACTGACCCGCCAACAGCGCAGCACTCCCTCAGCACTGACATTCCAACCGTGCAGAACTCCCTCAGCACTGACCCACCAACAGTGCATCACACTCTCAGCACTGGCCCTCCAATGGTGCAGTACACACTCAGCACTGACCCTCCAACAGTGCAGTACTCCCTCACCACTTACCCTCCAACAGTGCAGAACTCCCTCAGCACTGACCCTCCGACAGTGCGGCACTCCCTCAGCACTGACCATCCAACAGTGCAGCACTCCCTCAGCACTGACCCTCCAGCAGTGTATCACTTCTTCAGCGCTGACCATCCAACAGTGTGGTACTCCCTCAGCACTGACCCTCCAACAGTGCAGCACACCCTCAGCACTGACCCTTCAACGGTGCGGTACACACTCAGCACTGACCATCCAACAGTGCAGTACTCCCTCAACACTGACCCTCCAACAGTGCTGTACTCCCTCAGCACTGACCCTCCAACCGTGCAGAACTCCCTCAGCACTGACCATCCAACAGTGCAATACTCCTGCAGCACTGACCCTCCAACAGTACATTACTCCCTCAGCACTGACCCTCCAACGGTGCGGTACTCCCTCAGCACTGACCCTCCAACAGTGCGTCACACTCTCAGCACTGACCCTCCAACCGTGCAGAACTCCCTCAGCACTGACCATCCAACAGTGCAATACTCCTGCAGCACTGACCCTCCAACAGTGCGTCACACTCTCAGCACTGACCCTCCAATGGTGCAGTACACACTCAGCACTGACCCTCCAACAGTGCAGTACTCGCTCACGACTGACCTTCCAACAGTGCAGAACTCCCTCAGCACTGACGCTCTGACAGTGCGGCACTCCCTCAGCACTGACCCTCCAACAGTGTGGCACTCCCTCAGCACTGACCCTCCAACAGTGTGGTATCCCTCATCACTGACCCTCCAACAGTGTGGTACTCACTCAGCACTGATCCTCCAACAGTGCTGTACTCCATCAGCACTGACCCTCCAACAGTGCGGTATTTTTCGTCACTGACCCTCCAACAGTGCGGTACTCCCTCGGTACTGACCCTACAACAGTGCGGTATCCCTCAGCACTGACCCTCCAACAGTGCGGTATCCCTCATCACTGACCCTCCAACAGTGCCGTATTCCCTCAGCACTGACCCTCCGACAGTGCGGTACACCCTCAGCACTGACCTTCCAACAGTGTGGTATCCCTCATCACTGACCCTCCAACAGTGCCGTACTCCATCAGCACTGACCCTCCAACAGTACGGTACTCCCTCGGTACTGACCCTACAACATTACAGTACTCCCTCAGCAGTGACCCTCCAACAGTGCAGAACTCCCTCAGCACTGACCCTCCAATAGTGCTGTACTCCCTCAGCACTGACCCGCCAACAGTAGTGCTGTACTCCCTCAGCACTGACCCGCCAACAGTGCGGTACTCCCTCAGCACTGACTCTCCAACAGTGTGGTACTCACTCAGCACTGACCCTCTGACAGTGCAGTACTCCCTCAGCACTGACCCTCCGACCGTGCGGTATTCCCTCAGCATTGACCCTCCCACAGTGTGGTACTCCCTCAGCACTGAATCACCAACAGTGCGGTACTCCCTCAGCACTGACCCTCCAACAGTGCAGTACTCCCTCAGCACTGACCCTCCGACCGTGCGGTACTCCCTCAGCACTGACCCTCCAACAGTGTGGTACTCCCTCAGCACTGACCCTCCAACAGTGTGGTACTCCCTCAGCACTGAATCACCAACAGTCCGTCAGCACTGACCCTTTGACAGTGTGGCACTCCCTCAGCACTGACCTTCTGACAGTGCAGTACTCCCTCAGCACTGACCCTCTGACAGTGTGGCACTCCCTCAGCACTGACCTTCTGACAGTGCAGTGCTCCCTCAGCACTGACCCTCCAGCCGTGCGTTACTCCCTCAGCACTGACCCTCTGACACTGCAGTACTCCTTCAGCTCTGACTCTCCAACAGTGGGAAAAATGCTGGAGTAAATTATTAAAATGTGAAATTACGACTCATTTGGATAGCAGCAACAGGATAGGTCAGAGTCAGCATGGATTTACGAAGAGGAAATCATAGTTGACTAATCTTCTGGAATATTTTGAGAATGTAACTATGAAGATGGACAAGGGAGAGCCAGTGAATGTAGTGTACCTGGCCCTCCAGAAAGACCTTGATAAAATCCCACAGAGGAGGTTAGTGAGCAAAATTAGGGCACATGGTATTGGCGGTAAAATACTGACTTGGATTGAAAACTGGCTGACTGACAGGAAGCAAAGAGTAGTAATAAACAGGTCCCTTTCGGAATGACAGGCGGTGACCAGTGGGGTATCACAAGGTTCGGTGCTGGGACCGCAGCTGTTTACAACATATATTAATGATATAGATGAAGCTATTAAAAGTAATACTGGCAAATTTGCTGATGACACAAAGCTGAGTGGCAGGGTGAAATGAGAGGAGGATGTTATGAGAATACAGGGTGACCTGGACAGGCTAGGCGAGTGGACAGATGCCTGGCAGATGCAGTTTAATGTGGATAAATGTGTGGTTATCCACTTTGGCAAAAAAGGAAGGTAGATTACTATCTAAATGGAGTCAAGTTAGGTAAAGGGGAAGTACAACGAGATCTAGGTGTTCTTGTACATCAGTCAATGAAAGCAAGCATGCAGGTACAGCAGGCAGTGAAGAAAGCTAATAGCATGCTGGCCTTCATAACAAGAGGAATTGACTATAGGAGCAAAGAGGCCCTTCTGCAGCTGTACAGGGCCCTGGTGAGACCACACCTGGAGTATTGGGTGCAGTTTTGGTCTCCAAATTTGAGGAAAGACATTCTGGCTATTGAGGGAGTACAGTGTAGGTTCACAAGGTCAATTCACAGAATGGCAGGACTATCATATTTTGAAAGATTGGAGTGACTGGGCTTGTATACCCTTGAGTTTAGAAGACTGAGAGGGGATCTGATTGAGACGTATAAGATTATTAAAGGATTGGACACTCTGGAGGCAGGAAGCATGTTTCCGCTGATGGGTGAGTCCCGAACCAGAGGACACAGCTTAAAAATATGGGGTAGGTCATTTAGAACAGAGCTGAGGAGAAACTTCTTCACTCAGAGAGTGGTGGGTGTGTGGAATGCTCTGCCCCAGAAGGCAGTGGAGGCCAAGTCTCTGGATACTTTCAAGAAAGAGATGGATAGAGCTCTTAAAGATAGTGGAATCAAGGGATATGGGGATAAGGCAGGAACAGGATACTGATTGTGGATGATCAGCCATGATCATTATGAATGGTGGTGCTAACTCAAAGGGCCGAATGGCCTACTCCTGCACCTATTGTCTATCAACCCTCCAACAGTGTGGCATTCCCTCAGCACTGGCCCTCTGACGGTGCGGCATTGCCTCAACACTGACCCTCCAACAGTGTGGTACTCCCTCAGCACTGACCCTCTGACAGTGCAGTACTCCCTCAGCACTGACCCTCTGACAATACAGTGCTCCCTCAGCACTGACCCTCTGACAGTGCAGTACTCCTTCATCACTGACCCTCTGATAGTGCAGTACTCCTTCATCACTGACCCTCTGATAGTGCAGTGCTCCCTCAGCACTGACCTTCTGACAATACAGTGCTCCCTCAGCACTGACCCTCTGACAGTGCAGTGCTCCTTCATCACTGACCATCCGACAGTGCGGCATTCCCTCAGTATTGACCCTCTGACAGTGCGGTACTCCTTCAGAATTGACCCTCTGACAGTGTCCCCTGCCCCAGTACTGAGCTTTTGACAATACAGCACTCCCTCAGTACTGAGCTTTTGACAATACAGCACTCCCTCAGTACTGAGCCTCCGACAGTGCAGAACCCCTTCTGTACTGACCCTCTGGCAGTATAGCACTTCCTCAGTACTGTCTCACAGCACTCCCTCAGCACTGACCCTCCGACAGTGCGACACTTCCTCAGCACTGACCCTCCGACAGTCCAGTACTCCCTCAGCACTGACCCTCCGACAGTGCAGCACTCCCTCAGCACTGACCCTCCGACAGTCCAGTACTCCCTCAGTACTGACCCTCTGACAGCGCAGTACTGCCTCAATAATGACTCTCTGATCGTGCAGCACTCCGTCAGTACTCACTGTCTGACAGTGCAGCACTCCCTCAATACTGACCCTCTGCCAGGGCAGAACTCCTTCAGTACTGACCCTCTGACAGTATAGCACTCCCTCAGTACTGACTGTCTGACAGTATAGCACTCCCTCAGCACTGACCCTCTGACAGTGCAGCACTCCCTCAGTACTGACCCTCTGACAGTGCAGCACTCCCTCAGTACTGACTGTCTGACAGTGCAGCACTCCCTCAGCACTGACCCTCTGACAGTGCAGCAC
The DNA here is from genome assembly GCF_004010195.1 of Chiloscyllium plagiosum. Classification (NCBI taxonomy): domain Eukaryota; kingdom Metazoa; phylum Chordata; class Chondrichthyes; order Orectolobiformes; family Hemiscylliidae; genus Chiloscyllium; species Chiloscyllium plagiosum. The sequence goes on along the minus strand of NC_057731.1, from coordinate 55,040,010 downwards.
TCCCTCAGCACTGACCCTCTGACAGTACAGCACTCCCTCAGTACTGACCCTGTGACAGTACAGCACTCCCTCAGCACTGACCCTCTGACAGT
>NC_057731.1:55035270-55039318 GCF_004010195.1 Chiloscyllium plagiosum | reverse complement strand
CTGACAGTGCAGCACTCCCTCAGTACTGACCCTCTGACAGTGCAGCACTCCCTCAGTACTGACCCTGTGACAGTACAGCACTCCCTCAGTACTGACCCTGTGACAGTGCAGCACTCCCTCAGTACTGACCCTGTGACAGTACAGCACTCCCTCAGTACTGACCCTGTGACAGTACAGCACTCCTTGATCATTTGCAGGATTGTGCACTCAACCATTTGGAGGCCATTTGTTTGCCAGAGCAGTATTTTGCTGCAACAAATGATTCTACTATCTGACTAGCGACATCTTTTTAAGAGCCTTGGATGAAATCCATCTGTGCCCGGACACTTATCAACCCACAGTTTCAACAATTAATTCAATATCACTTCTCTGGTGACCATAATTTTCCCGATATGCGGCTTCCTTTTCACTTCCTGAGTTAAAGCTGATGAACACTGATGCAAAATACCTCGTCAATTAATCTGTCATTTCTGTACATTGCATTATCAATTTTTCAGACTTCTTTCCATCAGGCCAACTCTTACTTTATTAATTTTTTTCTGTTTTAAACATTTATAGACATTTTTTCTGTCTGCTTTTATATTTCTAGCTAGCTTTCTCCTGTACCCTAATACTTTCCTCCTTCCTAATGCTTTAGTCATACTTTGATGCCTTGTCTCATCAGCTGAGCTGCAATCTGACTGAGCACAATTACATGCTTTTTTTTTCACCTTGACACTATCTTTAATGCTTCTAGTTAACTGCAGAATCATTTGGGCTTGTTAGAATGTCTCTATTCTGTATATTCTGAAATATGCCCTTAAAGGTTTAGTTCTGCATCTCTATAGATCTATCAATCATTTAGTCTAATTTGTAAATTCACTTTCATGTGCTCATAGTTGCCTTTATTCAGTTTTTTAATCTCATCAATCAATCTTATCTTTTATCAATTAGAATCCCTACTGCGTGGAAACAGGCCCTTCAGCCTAACAAGTCCACACCGATCTCGGTGGAGTATCCCACCTAAACTCATTGCCCTACATTTACCCCTGACTAATGCACCTAATCTACACATCCCTGAACATTATGGGCAATTTAGCATGGCTAACCCACCTGACCTGCACATTCTTGGACTGTGGGAGGAAACCGGAGCACCCGGAGGAAACCCACGCAGACACAGGGAGAATGTGTAAATTCCACACAGATAGTCACCTGAGGCTGGAATGGAACCTGGGTCCCTGGTGCTGTGAGTCAGCAGTGCTAACCATTGAGCCACCGTGCCCATTTCCTTGTCTAACGATCTTGTCTCCTTCAAACTCAATGTAAAATACAATCATATTATGGTCCCTGCTAACTTCGTGTTCCTTCATGGTGAGATTAATAATAAATCCTTTCTCATTGTATTATACTAGCACAGTAAGGAGAGAAGAAAAGTTAGGCTTTTTAATTGAATCCTTTCATCATTTTAACCTCTTTGGCAGTATTCCTGAACAGGCATCCAAGACTATGGAACAATTTTCTATAAGAGTTTAAAAAATGTATCCCTGACAAAGTACACGGAACCTGTCAAAATAATGTTGATCAGAAATTCTGATTTAAAAAAGACATTTGTTGAAGTTTGTTGCATTAATGCCTGACTGTTACTATCGAACGATGAAGCCTCACTGAATCTGCCGTGAGTGAAAAGTCGAATTGAATGTGGTGCTCTAGAAACATTTTGGAATTTGTGTCCAGAGACAGCAACCATCTGGACTCTTGCTCCAAGGAAGAGAATTGGTGAAGCTATAGATCCCTTAGACAAATAAAAATCAAACACACAACAACAAATGATGAAAGACAGTGCTATACAATGCAACTGATCCAACCCCCGCAGGCTAACTGTTTGCAAGGTACAGGTTTTCAGCATGGCAGTTATATTGGAAACCCAGAGAGTTTAACTGTGGCCTGTTGATTACCGGAAATCTCAATGGCACATCACGAGGCTGAAGTACTCTGCTAGCTTTGCATTATAACCAGTTGCAACTTTATTCACTGTTTGATGAAAAAAAAACTCACAGCCAGCTGTGTTCCTTGCTTCAATGTGCACGAGGTCAGGGTCCTTGTCCAAACCCATTACAGACCTAGGGGAGAAGGAATGAAAACAGGTGAAATAAATAAAGTTAGGACATCTTTGTCTACTTATCTGACAGGCCCATTTGTGCTCATCTCCCATATCTCTCAACACAGACTACCATTAGCCATTGCTTGCACACAGGAAAATCAATGCCTCTGGACCTGGTGAAGGGAATAATTTATCACTATTTCTTAAAGCAATGACGATCTGACTGGGGCTTTTATCTTTATTCGGTTTTCTTCGATTTAGAAATGACATGAGGCAATATACTAAAGGGAAGTGTGGTTACATAGTTGTTGCTCACTGAGAGACATTAATCTCTGTTTAAACTGTAATTATAGCTACAGTGAGTCACATTAGGATGCAGTAATATGACTAGAAACAGTACAAATACAGAGCTTCATATGAATTCAGGGAATTAGGGAGCTATGAGTAGATAGTTCTAATCAAACTGTTCAAGGATGTTATGACACACTTCTACAGCAGGTAGGGCTTGAAGCCAGTCCTTCTGGCTCAGAGACAGGGCACTAACACTGGAGCCCCTGGGGTAAGCTGCGTGTTTACCTGTCAAAAGAAGGGTCAGCTCAAGGACTCATCACATAACAGGAAGCAACAATACAATTCATGTGACATCATCAAGAGTTGAAGTACTGGGCACCTCGATACATTCCCTGAGGATTATGTATCGTGTCTGTTAAATTATCCATCCCTCACTCTATTCTGAGAAAGACAACATCATATGCATTTTGAAAGGAAGATCAATCCTCATAGGTCCTTCCTGTGCTGTCTCTTGCTGCAGCAGGAATAATTGGAGAGCTCAGTGTGAGAGTACATACAAGGTAATAAAAATACATTCAACAGCAATTAAAAATAAACAATGTGGAGCAAAATGAATCACATCTGAATACAAAATATGCAAATTAATTTTTTGGTCTTTTATTTGTCACTGAGCTGTAGAAAGATAAATATTTGAAAGAAAAATTTAGTTAAACAAGTAAGGTTTTTGGACCATCTTAAAAGAGGGGGGAGGGAGGGCTCTTGTGGTCCAGTGGTATTGTTCCTACCTCTAATCCAGGAGACATGGGTTCAAGTCCTACCTACTCTCGGCATTTCATAAAATTTCTGAGCAGGTTGGTAACGAAGATATCTAACAAAGGGAATATTCTGGAAGTGAACTTAAGGCACAGTCACCATGGGTGGGAGATTAAATTTAGGGACGTGCATGTAGTCTGACAATTTTGTACCATATGAGACAACTCTTCATTGAGATGGAGAGCGACGTAATTGATCCTGAATCTAAACAAATGAAACCACGATGGTATGAGGTATGAGCTAACCATGGTGAAGGACATGGATTAAAAGATAAAGGATTAAAAGATAAAAGATTAAAAGAGGGAAAATAGTGTTAGCTTGTGGGGAACATACAAAATTGATTGTAAAAGCTTCTATAGGTATGCGAAGTTAAAAAGAAGGAAAACAGCGATAGGTCTCTTACAATCAGAAACAGGGAAAGATCTAGTGAGGAACAAAGAGATGGCAGATGAGGACATGTCAAAGGACATGGAAGAGGTTGTCCAGGTCCTAAAATTGGTGAACTCCATATTGAGCTGAAAATGTGTTGCTGGAAAAGCGCAGCAGGTCAGGCAACATCCAAGGAGCAGGAGAATCGACATTTCGGGCATGAGCCCTTCTTCAGGAATGAGGAAAGTGTGCTAAGCAGGCTAAGATAAAAGGTAGGGAAGAGGGACTTGGGGGAGGGGCATTGGAACTGTGATAGGTGGAAGGAGGTTAAGGTGAGGGTGATAAGGTGAGGATGATAGGCCGGAGTGGGGGTGGGGGCGGAGAGGTCAGGAAGAAGATTGCAGGTTAGGAAGGTGGTTGGGACTGATACAAGGTGGGGGGAGGGGAAATGAGGAAACTGGAGAAATCTGAGTTCATCCCTTGTGGTTGGAGAGT
>NC_057731.1:55020198-55034338 GCF_004010195.1 Chiloscyllium plagiosum | reverse complement strand
ACTCAGCACCACCTTCCTAACCTGCAATCTTCATCCTGACCTCTCCGCCCCCACTCCCACTCCGGCCTATCACCCTCACCTTAACCTCCTTCCACCTATCGTGTTTCCAACGCCCCTCCCCCAAGTCCCTCCTCCCTACCTTTTATCTTAGCCTGCTTGGCACACCCTCCTCATTCCTGAAGAAGGGCTCATGCCCGAAACATCGATTCTTCTGCTCCTTGGATGCTGCCTGACCTACTGCGCTTTTCCAGCAACACATTTTCAGCTCTGATCTCCAGCATCTGCAGTCCTCACTTTCTCCTCGAACTCCATATTGAGTCCAGAAGGATGTCGGGTCTTCAAGCGGAGAATGAGGTTCTGTTCTTCCAGTTTGCACTGAGCTTTGCTGGAGCCCTGCAGTAAATCTGAGACTGAAATGTTGACCAGGGAACAGGGTGGGGTGGTAAAAGTGATCATTCTGCAAAGTGATCATCCAATCGGCAACATAGAGGAAACCACATTGGGAGGAGTGAATACAATGGACTCTTCTTTATTTTAGTTTCAGATTTCCAGCATCCCTGCAGTTCTTTGCTTTAGTTCAGTGAGTAACTCTGCAAACCAGTTCTCCAGACACTGTATGTGTCATGTCTCTGTGATAGAGCACTGCATGGCTATACATTTCTGACGTGGTACACTTTCTGACTGGAATGTCTAAATCTCTAACCAGTTGGTGATTCACAACATGCAGAAAGTTTTCATACTGACTTCCAAATAGAATCCTGGATTCTCAAATGTTGCAGAAATCCAGTGAACCCTTTGAAAAAAATCACATTTTTAAAAAAATATGCATCCTTGGGCAAGGAACGTCCAGTCATAGATTTTTTTTTAGAAAATGCTTCGGAATGGAAATTACACAAAGTAAAAGTTTCAGAGAAGTAGAGATGATATCTTAAGTTACACGTCCAACTGCAGATCTAAAACAGCTGTAGTTCACCCCTGATGGTAACCGTCCTGCCCAGTGCTGAATCAGAGGAAAAGGGTATTCCTGCTTCAGTTCCTGTGAGAGTGATAGAGACCTACAGAACAGACAACTGGCCACCTACGGCAGCCCGATCTGTTAAAATGATTCTGATGTTAGCCATGGTGACAGGAGCAACACTGAGCCAGGGAACTTGGAAAACAGCCAGAGTCCCAGATCTCCTGGCACAGCCACCCGATGAAGGGGCAGCGCTCCGAAAGCTAGTCTTCCAGATAAATCTGTTGGACTATAACCTGGTGTTGGGTGATTTTTAACTATGAATGTTTGAGAAGATTGGTCAAGACCAGCACTGAATTCAGTTTTGCTATCGACCCCATATTTGACTACCGACTGAATATTCCACCAGTAAAAAAAACAAATGCAACACTGAAATATTCATTATCCATATCCATATCATTACCAATATCCAAACGTTAGCTTCAGGGTAACCTGATCGGCCTAACTGTTAAATAGTCATGTAGGAGGCACAATTTATCCTAATAACATCCACAATAGATTTATTCAATATTACAACAGACATTTGGTGGAGATAGCTCGAACGATCTCCCTTTGCACATCCATATTTTCTTTTACTATTTCATCATTGCAACTTAATATTAAAGGAGAGTTTAATTAAGGGATTGGCCCATATTTTAAAATGTCAGTTGGGTTTGGCATAGTGATTCACATACACTCGAGGTGAATAATCACTATGCTTTTAAATTTCTTTCATTGAAAAGCTTTGAGAATGAAAAGTAAAACTTACCCACAGGCGCTTAGATTTGCAAACCATCAGCACTTCACTGCATATCTCATATCATAAATCTTACATATGCAACACAAACCCCAGGAGGCATTTCCACTGTTCCTAGTTATGGCTTTGACAGTTCTCACAGAATTACTTGACGGCAGCTTTTAGCAGTGCTGGAAAAGTGTAATAAAATGACTTCGTCTGACAGCTTAAAGAAATCAAGAAAGGAGAACCCAAGCGATTCCTTCAGTATTTCATCTCTGCAGAGAAATAACACACTCCAAAACAACCACCTCTGGTGTGATATGCTTAATAAGAGTCGCAAAGAAAATATCTGACAAATCTGTTCTTTGAAAATACATTTGGCCATTTCAATTGATTTTCACAGAGTTTTAGAGACACCAAAGGTAGTCTGCCAGTTTATACTCGAGCACCCTATTCACTTGGCAATGCGTCATCCCACAGCTAGAACTCTGCACCCACCCCACCTGGCCCCATACCTACCTGGCACCCAACCTTTCCTAGCCAATGGCTACCCTTCCTTCCCAGTACTCCAACATCACATTTACCACAGTGCTGACCGTGGCTATCAGAATGGCTGTGAGGACCTTTACATTTCAGAATACAGCAGCTGACTGTTGTGACAGGGTAACGTACAACAAAGAACTGTGGAGATCTGGAATAAAAACACGAATCGCTGGAGAAACTCAGTGGTCTGGCGGCATCCGTGGGAAGAACGCAGAGTTAACGGTTCTGAAGAAGAGCCACCAAACATTAACACTGCTTTCTCCCCGCAGTAGCTGTCAGAACTCCTCAGTTTCTCCAGCGATTCATGTTTTTGTTATGAACAGTCCAATGGAACAAAGGAGTAGTCAGAACAGAGGCAAAAACAGAGGTTGCTGGAAAAGCTCAGCAGGTCTGGCAGCATGTGTGAAGAGAAAGCAGAATTAATGTTTCAGGTCCAGTGACTCTCCTTCAGAACACTCTCAGACCACAAGTATGACTTTGCATTCCTGCATGAGACTGGGACACTGAGAAGTCTGGCTGATTATTTTTGAGATGCAAATTTTATTTACACACCTGCTTTTATTTGAAATAGTACAATTGGAAAATTACCACCCATTTGAGGCAGCAAATGGGGACTCATTAACATTTCAGCAGAAACACAGCACCCTGAACACAATGGAACACGCCGTCAATACTGCACTAGAGTAAAAACCTGTTACAGGGAGGATATTATTAAACTGGAGAGGGTTTCCAAAGATTTACCAGGATGTTGCTGGGAATGAATGGTTTGAGTTATAAGGAGAGGCTGGATAGGCTGGGACTTTTTCACTGGAATGTAGGAGGTAGAGTTTTATAAAATCATGAGGGAATAGATAAGGTGAATGACTGTTATCATTTCCCTAGGCTGGGAGATTTCAAGATTGGGGGGTGTATTTTAAAGATGGGAGGAGAAAGTTTTAAAAAAGACATGAGGAGCAATTTGTTTACACAGAGAGTGGAATAAACTCCCTGAGGAAGTGGTGGATGTGTGTACATTTACAACATTTAAAAATCATGTGGATAAGTACGTGAATAAGAATTGTTTGGAAGAATATGGGCCAAGTTCAGGCAGGAGGGACTAGTTTCGGTTGGGATTATGATCAGCATGGACTTGTTGGACCGAAGGGTCTGTTTACGTGCTGGATGGCTCTCTGACTGGGACTTTACAATGAGTATCGTGCAGATTTGGGAGACAGTTAGCTCAGTTGGTTGGTCAGTTGGTTTGCGATGCAGAGTTATGCCAACAGGATGGGTTCAAGTCCCATAACCATGAAGGATTCTCCTTCTTACCTCTCCCATCGTCTGAGGTGTGCTAACCCTCAGGTAAACTGCCACCAGTCATCCCCTGCTGTCTCTAATAAGAAACTAGTCCTGTGGTTCCCTGGGATTATAGTGAATGTGGTGCAGATTTAGCACAATGATGCCTGGTAGGAAAGTAGACAGGAAAACATTTTTTGCTACTCTTGGAAATTAAGGGGCATGACTAGAACTGCTTATAATTCTAATGGGTTGGGACAGAGTGAATAGAGCCGATTGTCTCAGTGGTTATCTTAGATTGGTACTCAACTAAAATGTATAGACAGCCAGTACAGATATGATGGGTAGATTGATCTCTGTCTGCACCGTAACAATCCTACGATTTAGAACAATTCTGGCCTGGGGCACAAACGTAAGATTAAAAGTAAGAGATTTAGGATAGTGAAGAAAAGCAACATTGTTTACTGAGATGGCTGAGCGACTGTGATATGTCAACATTTAAAAAAAAGATTAGGTAGATAGGACAAAAACAAATTAAAACACTACAGACACTGCATTTCAGAAACAAAAAGAGGATGGACACTCTCAGTAGGGTTGGCAGCATCAATGGAGAAAGAAACAGAATTAAAGCTTCAGGTTGATGACCTTTCCCCAGTGTCTCTGCTGGAGGGCTTTAGCTGCAGAGCAGTCTGGCCAAAGCACGTCCCCCAGGGCTGCAACTCCAATCTAAACTTGCAGAGCTTTTCTTTTCTGATTCTCATCTAATCTTTTACTCCATTTACAGGGAGAAGTGAGTAGGTAGCCCAAATCTCTTATATTTAATACACTGAAGGAAACCCTCAGAAATACTATCAGGCTTCAAAGTTTAGAGAGCAAACTTCAGAACATTCATTCATCTCCACTACTTAACCCTGGCCTGCATCATTTCATATAACAATGCATTGATCCATCCAAATCCTAAACAGATGCTTATTCAGCTCTTATCCAGCAATGATTTTGCTCATTTTTCCTGCCTGTACCACATTTGTCACACATCTGGTCTAAATTCTAATATTGCATGGCCTGATTATAGTGGACATGGAGAAGCTGTTTCCACCAACAGGAAAGACTAGGACCCAGGAGTACAGCCTCTGAACTGAGATAAGGAGGAATACCTTCAGCCAGAGGGTGGTGACTCTGTGGAACTCATTGCCACACAGGGCGGTGGAGGCCAAGTCATTGAGTGTAGTTAAGACAGAGATAGACAGGTTCTTGATTGGGAAGAGGATCAAGCATTACAGGGAGGAGGCAGGAGAATGGGGTTGAGAAACATATCAGCTACCATCAATGGTGGACCACACTCGATGGTGGTATCATAGATTCTTGACAGTACAGAATGATGCCATTCACACTTTCTCCATTCACACTTTCTCCATTCACACTTTCCCCATTCACACTTTCTCCATTCAGCTCATCAAGTCTGCTTCGATCTTCTGAAGAGCATCCTACCCATGCTCGCACCTCCGTACAACCCCAACATTCCCATGGCTGTCCTGCACATCCCTGGGCTTTATGGATAATTTAGCATGGCCAGTCCATCTAACCTGCACATCCTTGGGCTTTATGGATAATTTAGCATGGCCAGTCCACCAAACCTGTACATCCCTGGGCTTTATGGATAATTTAGCATGGCCAGTCCACCTAACCTGCACATCCTTGGATTGTGGGAGAAAAATCAGAGTACTGGAGGAAGCTCACGCATACATGGGGAGAATGTGCAAACTCCGCATAGATGTTGCCCGAGGCTGGAATCGAACTCATGACCCTGACAGGCAGCAGTGCTAACCACTGAGCCAATGTGCTGCTCTCAAATGGCCTCTCTCTGCTCCTACACTTTATGGTTTTATGAATGTTGCTAATTGTGAAACTATGATCAATGGGTTTATGTTAATAAGCCAATTCTAATGGTCTGGGAAAGTGGGTAAGAGGGCAGTGATGAGTTTTGATAATCACCAAGTACACATTGACAATCAGTAGGTGTGAATATGGAAGGATTTGATTAGATATTATAACGGTGTACAGAATTGAACATGATTGGATAATATAGTCATTTAAGCTCATTTAGAATGCAGAATAGAATGATTCCTATTGGGTAGAGATAAAATTTTGTAAACGTGTAACAAAAGCAGAAAGTGCTGGAGGAACTCAGCAGGTCAGGCTGAGAGAGAAACAGAGTTAACATTTCAAGTCCAGTGATTCTTTTTCAGAATTCAAGATGTATTTGTTCTGAAGCCGGATCACTGGACTCTATAAATTAACTCTGTATTTCCCTCCACTGATACTGCCAGACCTGCCGAGTTCTCCAGCAATTTTTGTTTATTGTTTCAGATCTCCAGCATCCACAAGTCTTTTGTTTTATTTTAGCTTGTAAATCTGTAAGCTTTTTATTGGAAACCTGTTATCTGTAAAAATAATGTAAAGCCTTTGCTTTGTCGAAACTCAGAGATTTGTGCACTATCTTTGATGGGTACACGTCCCCATGGATACCTGACTAAATGCTGACACAAAGAAATAACAGTGTCATTTGATCATTCAGGGATCAGAGGGTTACAAAAATTTCCTTTCAGTCTGCTTCAATCAAAATCATATATTCCCCTTAATGGTTTAATCAGTTCTATTCTCAGTCTTAATTTCACCATTAAAAGTCAGAGAAAGCAAGGACAAAATTCTACAGCAATTAAAAGACTTTTAAAATCACCTAATCAAATTTGAATATCTGTCGAATGAAGGGACACAGCAGAAAGATATTTGCATTGTTGAAGTGTTTTTCACAATGTTCCAAAGCACATTACTGCCAATAAAGCATATTTGAAATGTAGCCACTTTTGTGATATCAGATAATTTATGTGTAGCAGGACCCCACAACACCCATGTGACAATGGGGGTCAGAAAATCTGACTTGAGCTTGACTGTGGGGTAAATATTGGTCAGGACACTGGCAGGAACTCCATCACTCCTTTTCAAAATTGAGCCTGAAAATCTTTTGCGCTTCAATCAGAGAGAAGACAGTGCTTCTGACTGACATCTGATTCAAAAGACTTTCTCTGTAATAATACCCCATTTCTGCGCTGGACAGATGATTAGGACAGTTGTCAGAGGTAGGTTCTTTACTCAGTAGTAAGGGCGTGCAACAGTCGTGGATTGTCAACTTTAAGGGTATTTAAACGGTCATTGGCTAAACATATGGATGATAATGGAATAGTGTAGGTTAGATGGGCTTTAGATTGGTTTCACAGGTTGGCGCAACTTCGAAGGCCGAAGGGCCTGTACTGTGCTGTAAATTTCGATGTTCTATGTTGGAGTGTCAGCTGAGTCAAACTAAGATCAGTTAACATTGTCCTTTTTCTAATCAATTTGCTCAGAGGTGCTAATTTAAACACTAGGCATACAAGGTTATGAACCAAGTGGTGGAAAATTGGATTATAATAGTTAGGTGGTTGGTTATGACTGGTGTAAAATGATGGGCAGAAGGGCCCTTTTCTATGCTATACACCTTTATGACTTGAAGTGGGACTTGGAACTGGACCTCCTAGCACAGAGGGGGAGCCATTACCACTGCCCCACAAGAATCCTTATTGTCCCTTTTCTATGATTATAGTGCAGTGGGTATCCTGAAAGGGTTAGCTGGCATTAGACGATAAGGCACGCTCATAATGATAGATATTTTCTAATCTATCTGTTCAGAGAGGTTATGAAACACCTCTGGAGCAGATCGGATCTGACTCCCGTCCTCCTGGTTCAGAGATAAGGATACCACCACTGTGCCAGACAAGCCTGTTACAAATTAATCACATTTCCAACTAACGTATTTGGAGTCATTGTGACACACTTCTGGAGCAGCTGGGGGTTGAACCTGGGCTTGCTGGTTCAGAGGTCGGGACACCACCGTTATCGCACAAGAATCCTTATTGTCACAGTGGCTGTGAAATCAGGAACAGCTCCTGATTATTAAATGATGTCTGAGTCAGATTAGTACCCTAATGAATAAACTTTGCAGCTTCCCAATGTTTAATTTTTCATACTTCTACATTTGCTTTGTAAACATTTTCTATGTTCATTTGCCTCTTATCTTTCATACTAAATGTCATCTCTGTTTGAGATTCCCTTTCTCATTCTCATCCTTCTTCCTGATTGATGGTTCTGAAGAAAAGTCATTAACACCTCAACTTTCTTGGGCTCCTTTAAGTAAACTGAAAACGAGTTTTTAATTAAACATGTTTCAAAATTATAAAGGGTCATTGCTCAATGGAATATGAACAAAAGGTCATTAGTTGATGTTTTTTTTTTCTCTTTGCTGCTGTTATTTAATTAGCTTACATCTCTGAGGAAGATGAAATCTCAAGCCATACCCCTGATAAGTAAATGAATGTCATTCCATTTCATGGAAATAGCAAATCCTGGGTTGTGTGGAGCATGAGAACGACATTTGCAACAAAATCAGAAATTGTTGGAGAAACTCTACAGGTCTTGCAGCATCTGTGCAGAGAAAGCTGAGCTAACATTTCAGAATATTTGTGATATACATAAATGATCTGGAGGAAGGTATAGGTGGTCTAATTAGCATGTTTGCAGATGACACTAAGATTGGTGGAATAGCAGATAGTGAAGGGGACTGTCAGAGAATACAGCAGAATATAGATAGATTGGAGAGTTGGGCAGAGATATGGCAGATGAAGTTCAATCCGGACAAATGCAAGGTGATGCATTTTGGAAGATCCAATTCAAGAGCGAACTCTACAGTAAATTGAAAAGCCCTGTGGAAAATTGATGTACGGAGAGATCTGGGTGTTCAGCTCCATTGTACCCTGAAAGTGGCAACGCAGGTTGATAGAGTGGTCAAGAGGACATATGACATCCTTTCCTTCATTGGACGGGGTATTGAGTTAAGAGTTGGCAGATCATGTTACAGTTATATAGACTTTGGTTTGGCCACATTTGGAATACTGTGTACAGTTCTGATCGCCACATTACCAGAAGGATGTGGATGCTCTGGGGAGGGTGCATTGGAGGTTCACCCGGATTTTGCCTGGTATGGAGGGTGCTAGCTATAAAGAGAGGTTGAGTAGATTAGGATTATTTTCATTAGAAAGACTGAGTTTGAAGGGGGACCTGATTGAGGTCGACAAAATCATGACTGGTATAGACAGGGTGGATAGCAAGAAGCTTTCTCCAAGAGTGGGGCACTCAATTACTAGGGGTCATGAGTTAAAGGTGAGAGGGGAAAAGTTTAAGGGAGATATACATGGAACATTCTTTATGCAGAGGGTGGTAGTACGTGGAATGTGTTGCAGCAGAGGTTGTAGAGGCGGGCACGATAGTGTCATTTAAGATGTATCGAGACAGATACATGAATGGGCAGGGAGCAAAGGGATACAGACCCTTAGAAAATAGGCGGCAGGTTTAGATAGAGGATCTGGATCGACGCAGGCTTGGAGGGCCGAAGGCCTGTTCCTGTGCTGTAAGGTTCTTTGTTCTTTGTTCTTTGTTCAGAACCAGTGACTCTTCTTCAGAACAAGCTTTGTTACTGGACCCAAAATGCTACCTTTGAATTCACTACCACAGAAGGCTGTGGAAGCCAGGTCATTGATTATATTTAAGAATGAGAACAATAAATTCTTGAGTATCAAGGGGATCAAGGATTACAGGGAGTAAGCAGGAGAATGGGGTTGAGAAACTTATCAGCCATGATTGAATGGCAGAGCAATTTGATGGGCTGAATGGCCCAAAGACATTGCTGTGGGTATGTTCACCGAGCTGTGAAGTTGATTTGCAGACGTTTCGTCCCCTGCCTAGGTGACATCTTTGGTGCTTTGGAGCCTCCTGTGAATGGCCTACTTCCTGCCCCAATGTCTTATGGTCTTCTCTCCACAGATGCTGCAAGACCTGCTGAGTTTCTCCACAACGGCTGTTTCTGTTTCAGATTTCCAAATCCGTAGCTCTTTGCCTTATTAAAAACATTTGCAGACTCTTTAAAAGAGGAGGAAAGTGGCATAGTGGTAGTGTCACATGACTAATAATCCACTACCCAGGTCAATGTTCCAGAGACAGGCTTGAATTCCATTCGATGAAATTTGAGCTCAGTAAGATCTGAAATTAAAAGCTAGTCCAATGGCAACAATGCAAAACCTGTCTGGTTCATTAATGTGCTTTAGGAAACGAAATCTGCTGTCCTTCCCCAGACTGGCCTCCATGTGACTCCAGACCCACAGCAACATGGTTGACTCTTAACTCTCCTCTGCAATAGCCCAGCAATCCACTTGGTTAAAGGGCAATTAGAAATGGGCAACAAATATTGGTTTTGATAGTGATACGCACATCCCATGCAAGAATTTAGATCAGAGAAAGTTGCATGGAACTTCTTACACAAGAAATCGGATCGAGACATTATGATTGATGACATAAAGTTGTCAGTATTTTGGAGAAAATGCTGAAAAGCTGCAGCAAGATCCTGGAATTCCCTCCCTCAGGGCATTGTGGGTCTACCTACAGCACATGGACTGCAGAGGTTCAAGAAGGCAGCTCCATCCCCACCTTCTCAACGGGTAACTAGGGACGGACAATAAGTGCTGGGCCCAGCCAATGCCGCTCATACCCCACAAGTGAATTTTAAAAAAAGTATTATGAGGATGTTGCCAGGGTTGGAGGATTTGAGCTATAGGGAGAGGTTGAATAGGCTGGGGCTGTTTTCCTTGGAGCGTCAGAGGCTGAGTATGGGGGTTTATAAAATCATGAGGGGCATGGATAGGGTAAATAGACAAAGTCTTTTCCCTGGTGTGGGGGAGTCCAGAACTAGAGGGCATAGGTTTAGGGTGAGAGGGGAAAGATATAAAAGGGACCTAAGGGGCAGCTTTTTCACACAGAGGGTGGTACGTGTATGGAATGAGCTGCCAGAGGAAGTGGTGGAGGCTGGTACAATTGCAACATTTAAGAGGCATTTGGATGGGTATATGAATAGGAAGGGTTTGGAGGGATATGGGCCGGGTGTTGGCAGGTGGGATATCTGAGTTGGGATATCTGGTCGGCATGGATGGGTTGGACCGAAGGGTCTGTTTCTGTGCTGTACATCTCTTTGACTCTATGACTCTAATTAAAACAGCAAATTGCTGATGTACATGTGTTATATTGGGTTGCCTATAATGGAGTTGAAAAATGTGGTGCTGGAAAAACACAGCAGGCCAGGCAGCATCCGAGGAGCAGGAGAATCGACGTTTCGGGCATAAGCCCTTCCTTATTCTTGAAGAAGGGTTTATGCCCGAAACGTCGATTCTCCTGCTTCTTGGATGCTGCCTGGCCTGCTGTGTTTTTCCAGCAACACATTTTCAGCTCTGATCTCCAGCATCTGCAGTCCTCACTTTCTCCTTGCCCATAATGGAGCTAAGTTTGTTCTCTGTGTAAATATAAATAATTCAAGCATGAACATAACAGAGTGAATAACAAATTTTGTCAATGAGAGTAAAGGAAAGATGTAGCAAATGATTAAAAAGTAATGCAATACAACGCATTAGGAGGCTTGGAGAGTGGGTGTGTTAAGACACATAAATATATACAGTATAGCAATGTATTTTGGGAACAAGAATTAAAACATTTTAAACCTAAAATTAAACCCAGCCATCACAAATAAACTGGGATAATTATTTGGAGGGAAACGGGGTAGTGGAGAAAGCAGGAAAAATAGGTAAACAGATCCTAGGTAGAACTTTGATTGAGTCAAGGCAATGAAAGTGGAAAGGCTGTCCAACAATATTAAATTTTAAGTTTTTTAAATAATAGTAGCTTGGAGAGCGTTCTGTGTGAGGAAAATCATTAGACTTATCTCATTTATATTCCAATGCTATTGAAGTGAAAGCCTGCTCTGTTAGTGGAACAAAAATGGGATCAAGAACATTAAAGGCAGTCCGATATGAGGTATTGACTGTATAAATTTACCACTAGGTTACCAACTGTAAGTGCTCGAAATTACTACTGACTATAAGTTGTGTGCTATCCATTGTGATTGTTCAAACCTACTCTATAACAAGCTAAAAAAAAGGATTTGAGCTACTCAGTCTTGGTTGGTAAATGGGGCTGTACATCATGTTTGTATAGAGCCACATTTCCACCAGCAAGACAGAAATATATACTCCATGGTATGACATTGGCCTGCCGATGTCACTCTCAGCTGACACCAAGCTCAACACTTCAGTTTTAAAACTTCATCCTTGTTTTTAAATTCCTCCATAGCCCTCCTTCTCTCAATCTCTGTCACCTCCTTCAGCTCTTCATCTGCTCTTGCCATTCTATCCAAGCTTTAAACAAATAAAAGAAAATTGCAGTGGATGTTGGAAATCTGAAATAAAAACTCAAATTGCTGGAGAAACTCTGAGGGTCTGGCAGCATCAGTTGAGAGAGAAACAAAGTTAATATTCCAAATCCATGTGGCTCTTCTTCAGGACTGTGGAGTTTCTCTGTCTATTTGATGCCAGACCTGCTGAGTTTCTCCAGCATTTCCTACTTTTATTCCTTTCTTTAAACATTCCACTGAACTGGCAGCAACGTCTGAAACTGCCTTGGTCTTATGCTCTGGAATTAAGGATATAAGATCTAGGAGCAGGAAGAGGCCATTCAGCCCCTTGAGCCTGCTCCACCATTTAATATGATCATGGCTGATGTCATCTCAGCTTCAACTCCACTTTCCTGCCCACTCCCCATTACCCTTCACCCCATTACACATTGAAAACCTGTCCATCTCCTCCTTCAGTTTACTCAAAGGCTTGAAACTCTTAGAAATGAAAGAGGCTTTCAGAACTAACAGGCAAGTTTAATTTAAGCATTTATAAAAATAGCATTTTCATAACTGAATGACAGCGGTGAAACTACACCCACCAACCTGCATTTTCAAAGCTATGTACAGCTTTTGAACAGCCAACTTCATCTGTGAAAAAACACAGCAAATTGTCTTTGGCTACCTTTCCCAAAGTTTAACAACAGAGAGTCATTCTGGGAAGGATTCTACAAAATCTGATTGGTTGCCCCTGCATAGTCAGGCTCGTAGCAACCATACAAAAAGCTGTTGTAGCAATAGCATTCACAAAATGTTTGTAGACTTTTGGTGAAAATGTTTCTCACGTGCTGCTCATGTGTACGACTAACTCTCCAATGAGTTTGAGTGGGCTCTGGGGTGAGAGTGAATATGTCTGTGTTTCAACGGTGTATTTGGATGTGCTTAGGTGAAAACAGGGTCACACTGTGAAGTTTTCCTCCCTGGTCAGGTGCTGTCCTGCACTGACACATGGAGAATGGGAAATTGGGGCTGCTGTCACCAGTGAAACTGTGCCTTAACCATCCTGACCAATCCCAAAATTGGCTTGGAGTGAACATGGCTGTTTGTGTGGATTGGATTTGTCACATTGGC
The DNA here is from genome assembly GCF_004010195.1 of Chiloscyllium plagiosum. Taxonomy (NCBI): domain Eukaryota; kingdom Metazoa; phylum Chordata; class Chondrichthyes; order Orectolobiformes; family Hemiscylliidae; genus Chiloscyllium; species Chiloscyllium plagiosum. The sequence continues at coordinate 55,021,357 of NC_057731.1, read as the reverse complement.
TTACTGTAGGATGGAAACAAGCATATTTTAAAATCAGAAATAATCCATTGACAGCATTTGAAACACTGCAGGTAGGTATAACCACACAGGGTAAAAACAATGACTGCAGATGCTGGAAACCAGATTCTGGATTAGTGGCACTGAAAGAGCACAGCAGTTCAGGCCTGAACTGCGGTATAACCACACAGTCAAACTGCAGCATAGTCCCAACCACATTTAATCTTTGAAACTTGGTTTGAAAATTGACACTACTTGTCATTACATAGCACATAGAAACAGTTCACCTGTCACAAATTGATGTCAATTTGTGCTATTTCCTTCCAGGTAGTTCAATCACCTTTAAAAGGAAATGGATGAAATACCGAGTTAGGTATGCTTAATAGCTGTGGAGAATAAGCCAGGAAGATCCTGGGCTGACAGGTTAACTCAGACTCCTGCTGACCAAACCATGTTTGAGAAAAGCCACCAAAAAAAGGTGCAACTTGTTTTTCTGCTGTTTTGCAAGCAATAACTTTTGTTTTAAGTGTAACCCAATCAGAATGGTTTGCTGAAGTTGGCTGCAATATCATTAATGACCAAATGATTTGAAAGACAGTTGCAGCTGACGTGTCTTCTGGAAGGACCTTCAGGAATAAAGGGATGGACATGACAGCTGAACCTGGTATCTCAATTCTGCAGGTTTGAAATGCCTTTGATTGAAACTCCTTACTATATTCATGATGTGCTGATGAATTTATCTTTTTACAGACATTTGTGCCTGCTGAAGTTTGGAAACAGGTCCAATGTCACATTGATTTGTTTTAACAGAGACCAAGGTCATGCATTAACAAGTACAATACCTGCAATAATTCTACAGGACTGATTGTTAAGCAATCTAAAGTATTTAACATATCTTCACATTGGCATATTTGATGATTGTAGCAAGATGTTTGTGAAAATCAATGAATTAAAGGATTAGAAAAGCAGACAATGATGGATTGAGAAGGAACACAGAGGAAATAAAACTAATGAAGCCTCTCTGTGGGATCCTGGTGAAAGTGAACAAAAGTATCAAGGAGCAGAGGGCTGTGGGGGGTTGGAGGGTAGGGGTGGAGGGGTTGGAAGGGGTAGAGGGTGGGGATATAGGGGTTGGAGGGTAGAGGTGGAGGGGTAGGGGGTG
>NC_057731.1:54996845-55019614 GCF_004010195.1 Chiloscyllium plagiosum | reverse complement strand
AGGGTTGGGGGTGGGGGGTGGAGGCTGGAGAGTGGGAGAATGCTGCAGTAATTGATGGTGCCTGAACCTTAGCATGAGACAATAAACCAGCTTATTGATGGAGTCCATAATCAGAGAAAAATAAACATCGTAACATTGAACTAATTCAGTTACGATGAGATTTGAGAAACTGGGCTGGAAAGGAGACTCCATACACCTGTGCAAAATCATAAGGTCCAGGACAAAGTAGAAAGGGTGAAACTGAAAGGATCAAGAAAGAGACGGGCTGATAGTTAAAACAATTGGTGAAAGAAGGAAATGTCATTTGCGAAATAAAGAAATAAACTTTGTGCTGTGAGGATTAGGGTCTAGATCGTGCTGTCTGAGAGTGTGTCAGAGGCAGGTTCATTTGAAGCATTTAAAAGGGAATTGAACTCTAACCTGAAAATAATGATTTTGCAAAATTGTGATGAGAACAATGCCATTAAGTTGAAGAGCCAGTATAAGCATGGTCGGCCAAATGGCCTCCTTCGGTTCTTCAACAATTTTCCATTTTTCTTTCAATTAGTGGATGGCAGCAGAGGGAGACATGACTGTGCTGGTCTGGCAGCACCATCCTGCCCCTGAGGTATTTTCCTGGAGGTGGAACTGGGGATAGTCAAGGTAAAGCTGTTACGGTTAGTATATAGCCAATCAGATCCTTGGTCAGTGGCCAGCAGGAACCTTTAATGTCTAGGTCCTTGTGCTACCAGTAGCCCAGTGGTCACCTGGAGATAATCTCTGAGGTGAAGAATAGGGGCCAGTGCTCCATGAAGACTCTAAGTCCTCTTCCCAACATACCCATCCTCTGTGCCTCCACCATGCACACCATCACCATCACTTCCTCCTTACTGCCAACCTTGAACAGCTACAGGTCACCCTGCGTTTGGGTGGCACAGTAGCTGTGTCCATTTCCTATTTAGGAGGGGCACCTTTAAAGGTCAAAGGACAAGTTACAGATCGTACTGGCCCTCTAACCTCTACATCCTGCTCACTGTGGCATGGCAAGTGCTTCCTCTGCTCAGGAGTAGATTCTGCCCGGTTTGGTCACTATCATGTGAGAGCTCCCCAGCAAGGTGGAGTTAGGGCTTGTATTTCTCCCTGACATCAAGGTCTTCACCCAAAATACAAAGTCCTGCCCAAGGTATTGGAACAAACAAATACAATGGACTCCGTCGTTTCGATGTGACAATAAATTCAAACTAAATAATTCCAATGACTGTGAGGTCATTTCTCATTAGCAAACAACAATGTTCTGTTTGCAGCGGGTGCCAGAATTACATTCGAACTTGCTGGTCATTTTTTATGCTTCAATATCTAAAAAAGATATTGAATTGGTGCAAAAAGGCTCCGTTGAACAGCTGGTGTCACTTCATACAAACCAGGAGCAGGAGTAGGCCATCTGGCCCCTCGAGCCTGCTCCACCATTCAATAAGATCGTGGCTGACCTAATTCTAACCTCAACATTCCTGCCTAACCTGTTGATAACCATGATCTCACCTGCCTCTGCTTTAGAAATATTCAATGATTCTGCTTGAGGCAGAGTTCCAAAGACTGTTAACTCTCTGTGAGAGATAAAAAGTAATTCTCCTCAGTTCTATCTTGGATGGCTAAGCTTAATTTTTAACAAGTCACCTTACTTATAGGTTCTTTCACAAGAGGAAATCTTCTTGCCACACTGACTGGGTAAAGTCTCCTCCAGAACTTAAATGTTTCAAACAAGTACATGAGACACAAAAAACTATGTTCACGCTGGAGGCAATAATCATGGGAATAGCTTCCACCGCCTTTTCCTTCCTAAGTTTTACTATTTTCTAGAATGAGTCTTTTTTTCTACACTCAGTTTCCTCTTTTTTCCCACCTCATCCTCTCGCATACTTGCGTCCCTATTCTCATTTGTTAAAACCGGTACAAAAGATTTATGCAATATGCCCATTATTGATTCATCCTCCACTTTATTACTGCGGCTTTACAATCTCTTTAAATTGCCAAAAACACAATTAAACCTTTATAGAGGTAAAATTGAAAAGCATATTTTATCCACCAGATACAAGATTGTATTAGTTACACCTGCACAGTAATCATTAACAGAATGTTCTTACAACAGTGATAATGGACCAGGAGACTTCAAAATGCTTCTTTTGATGAAAATACAATGCTCAGTATATAATTACAATGAGAAGGAATCTTTTTTTTCTCTCAAATTATCCATCTTTAAAGGGCAGACATATCATTGGGAGAGGCAAAAGTGAGGACTGCAGATGTTGGAGATTAGAGTCAAGATTAGAGTGGCGCTGGAAAAGCACAGCAGGTCAGGCAGCATCCGAGGGGCAGGAAGGACTTTTGCCCGAAACATCAATTTTCCTGCTCCTTGGATGCTGCCTGACCTGCTGTGCTTTTCCAGCGCCACTTTAATCTTGACATCATTGTGAGAGTTGAGAGACATCAATGTTGGCTATGCATGGTTCTTCAAGATATTGTCAAGGTTAATTTTGTGAAATAATGCCACAAAAATATAACAGAGAAGGGAATACAATTGTTTTCAAACCCCACTTCAAAGAGTGCATTATTAAATTGCTCCATGCTTTACTATAAAGGACATCTGAATATCCTACTTAGGAGTAGGAACAGACCATTACTTCCTTGGAGCTGCTGTACCATTTGACAGGTAATCTGATGTGGTCTCAGCTCCATTTTCCTGCCTATCCTAATAACCTGGGACTCACCTGTTCATTGAGAATTTATCCAACTCTACCTTAAAATTACTCATTGTCCTTGTCTCCACTACTCTCTGAGAAAGAGTTCCACAGAGTCACAACATTCAGAGATTTCCCTGCATCACCATCCCAAATAGGTTAATCCTGATTTTTAAAATGTGTTCCTTGTTCTAGTCTGTCTTGCAGAGTGAATCATGCTTTCAGCATCTACTCTGTCAAATCCCCTCAGGATCTTATGGGCAATCACCTCACATTCTTCTAACCTCCCAGGGCTGCAGACCCAACAGGTCCAACCTGTTAGAGTCACAGAGATGTACTGCACGGAAACAAACCCTTCAACCCAATTTGTCCATCCTGACCAGATATCCTAAATAAATCTAGTCTCATTTGTGAGCATTTGGCCAATATTCCTCTAAATCTGTCCAATACATATACCCACCCAGATCCCTTTGCATCAGATTCCCTCTTTATTCCAGGAATCAGTCAAATAAACATTCTCTGAACACTCCCCAGTGCAATTGCACCCTTTCTTAAATAAGGGGGCCAGAACTATACATGGTACTTTTGGTGTGATCTCACCAATGGCCTAGACAATTTGTTTGTGGGAGGTAATGTAGATGGCTAGGTTAGTATTTATTGTTCATCCCTAATTGCCCACTGGGCAGTTAAGAATCAGCCATATTGCTGTGGGTCTGGAGTTACATGTAAGTCAGACTGGGTAAGATGGCAGATTTCCTTCCCTACAAAGACATTAGTGAACCAGATGGAATTTTGTGGCAGTTGACAATGGCGACCTGTCACCTTTAGGCTTGCTTTTCATTGAATTAAAATTTCACCCTCCATCATGTGGAATTTGAATCCCATTCCCCAGGATGCTGAGGTGGGCTGGGGTTGGGTGGGGGGGGTGGGATGAGGGGGTAGTTCTGATTGAGGTCTACAAAATAATGCGAGGCATAGACAGGGTAGACCATGAGAATGTGTTCCCATGGCAGATATTCTAAGACCAGACGGTATTAGTTTAAGGTGAGGGATAGGTGATTTAGAGGAGATTTGCAGAATTTATTTTTCATGCAGAGAGTGGTAGAAATGTGGAATATGCTGCCTGAGAGGGTGGTGGAGGCAGGTATTATTGCAACATTGTAGGCGTATCTGGATAAGCACTTAAAATGCCAGGCCATCATGCTTTCTGTGCCAACACCTTTTGCAAGTGCAATGGTGTGACAATTTCAATTGAGTAGCGCAGCAGTACGTATTGGTAAGCATCTACTTACTGTCCTGCCAACTAGCTCCATGTTACTCCACCAGTCTCACCATCGATAACTCAACCAGCAACCACTCTACACAACCATCCTTATCACCAGTGGCCATCCTACCCACTGACCCACACCTCACACTCCCCATCCATTCACCTCCCTCACCCTCACTCATTAGCACACTGAACAACACACAACATTTCAGTGTGGTGTAGGAATACATTTACCAGTTTTTTTTAGATTAGATTACTTACAGTGTGGAAACAGGCCCTTCGGCCCAACAAGTCCACACCGACCCGAACCCTGGTCTCTGACGCTGTGAGGCAGCAGTGCTAACCACTGTGCCACCGTGTTGGTAGTGTAAAAAAAAGGGGCATGGGTTTGGCTCCTCGTGGTCCTTCACGGTGAGAAAGGGCTCCAATTTCAGGTATCCTTCACATTTCTGAGGAGACCAGGATTGAAAAATACACAAGAAAATGGAATATAGGACCATGAGTAGTTGGTTAAGCCCCTTCAGCCTGCCCCACCATCTCAATATGCTCTACCTCAGCATCAAACCCCCACACTGGCCCCTTGTCCATTAGTGTCTATCTATTCCTTCCTTCAATATATTTAGTGGCTTGTCCAGCACAGCCTTATATGGTGGACAGGTCCACAAGTTCATCACTCTCTGAATGAAGATATACTTCTCCATCTTAATCCTATTTCATTTCCTGAAATCATGACCTTGGTTTAGAGTTCCTATCCAGAGCAAACATCATTCCTGCATCCAGTCTATCCGACCTTATCAGAATTTTATATGTTTCAATGAGGTCCCCTCTCATTTGTCTAAACTCTGGAGAATACAGGCCCATTGGATCCAATCTGTCCTCATATGACAGCCATGCCATTTCATGAAGTCCTGGTCAGCAATGCACAGCCTGGGGGTTCTTGGGTTAAAAAAATCAGAATTTAGCTGCAATCCAACCGCGATTGCTGCTCTGGGAGGATTTGGGCATTTGAAACAAAACTTCCTCACATGGAGTGGAAATAAAATATTCACCAAAACAGGAATGTTTTGGTCAACTACTCAGTTGTTCTATGGTTACAAAACACATTCCATTTACTGATGTTCCCTCATGCTATTTCATGTGCTACTCCTTATAAAACACTGAAATGCATTGTACAGGAGAGGCACCTGATAAGCAAGCTGACTGAAGAGATGAGAGTTGAATAGGTAAATGATATTAGACTCCGTGACTTGTGGTTGAATGGATGTTTCCTGCTTTATAACACGATATGAGGTTCTCTGGGTGTCTGTGACATGCCAGGTTTGTATCCAACTCAATTATATTGATGGACAAAGATTCACGTTTATGATCACTTATCTCCATTGATGGGAGATGTCAAACCCACACGGATTCAATGAGCTCTTACCAGTAAAACCGATTTGGAGTAATTCGTTCATGAATCAGCTGCCACCTCCTTCCAAAGTCACTGGAGCTGTACAACTGTAAAACAAGGAAGGACAAATACCAAAGATATCAGTACCATTTCAGAGATGCCCAAATTCCATTATCTTTGCCTTTTTTAGGATTATATTGCTTCCTGTGAGAAAAACAAAAGAAGATTATCAATTAAATATAAAATTACTCCAGAATTTTAGGATTTGGAGATGCCGGTGTTGGACTGGGGTGTACAAAGTTAAAAATGACACAACACCAGGTTATAGTCCAACAGGTTTATTTGGAAGCACTAGTTTTCAGAGCTCTGATCAAGGAGCAGCACTCTGAAAACCAGTGCAGCACAGTGGCCTCGCAGCGCCAGGGACCTGGGCTCGATTCCAGCCTTGGTGCCTGTCTGCTAAGTTGCCCACAGTGATAGATGCATTAGTAGGGAGTAGGTGAAAGGGTCTGGGTGGGTTACTTATCAGAGGGTAGGTGTGGACTTGTTGGGCCGAAGGGCCTGTTTCTGCACTGGAGGGAATCTAAAAATAAACCTGTTGGACTATAACCTGGTGTTATGTGATTTTTAACATTGCAGCATTTTAATCCATGTAATAATACGATTTGATCTGACATAATGTCCATCATCTTATGGAGCTGGAAGGATAAGGTTGATAAAATATAATCTGACATGTTAGTTTCAGCACATTATTAACAGCTTCTGCAGCATGGACTTCCTGTCCACATTTGGAGTCAGAGAGTCAGAGAGATATATCAACACACAACCCTTCAGTCCAACTTGTCCATGCCAATGAGATATCCTAAATTAATCCAGTCCCATTTACCAGCATATAGACCATATCCCCATTTCATGATTGAATGTTCTGATTGCCAAGAACAGGGGAGATCCTAATTCATTAAATGATTTTGTTTTTTGCTGCATTTCTTGACAACTTTTACCTGGAGTATTGTTTACAATGGCTCCCCTTTCTGCTCCCACACTATTTCCTCTGGTGTTCCACAGTGATTGATTTAAACATTTGTTTCATCTACACACTGCCCACTGGTGTCATCATTTGAAAGCACTGGGCTCATTCTCACATGTACACTGATGACATCGAGCTCCACTCCGCACCAGCCTTTGTGACTCCTGCGTTGTTGCTGCATGATGACACTGCTATTACAACAAGTACAATGGGAACCTTAGTAGGGGGATAGGGAGGTGGGGAGGGGAGGGGAGGGTGTGGACGTGAAACAAAAGGCAGAAAACTGCAAAGTAGATGCATAAGAAATATAGAGGATCAGCAAATGAGGCCATGATGCAAAATAAAGTTAAGACGACAAACAAGGCTAAAAAGATAAGTTGAAAGGCTTTGTGCCTTAATGTGCAGTGCATTCGTAACAACGTAGATGAATTAACAGCACAAATAGATATACATTCTCCCCAGATTGATTCCTTCAGCGGTTTCATTTTTCCTATTCTTTGATTCACCATAACTTGGCACTTGTGCCCCCTCTATTTAGTTTAAAACACACTCTACTTCCCTCATTTTGTGGTTTGCAAGAACATCAGCCTGAGGACAGTTCAGGTGTAGACCATCCCATCATGATAGATTCCACTTTCTCTCAGTATTGGTGTCAGTGCCCCATGACCCAGAACCCACTTCTCCCACACCAGCCTCCCAATATTCATCTCTAGAGTCTTGTCAGCCCGACATCAATTTGCACGTAACACAGGTAATGAACCAGAGATTACTCCCTTTGAGATCCTGCTCCTTAATTTGGTACCGAGGTCCTTTTACTGGCAATGCAGAATCTCTACATTTGTCACTGGTGCTTTTAAGGACCAGGAAAAATGGATCCTTCTGTTCTACCTGTAAGTTCTTCTCCAGCCCAGAGCAGATATCCAGAAACTGGGCAGACAACACAGCTGTCTGGATTCACAGTCTCTACTACAGACAACAGTATCAATCCCTCTGACTATGCTGCCCTTATCACCATTGCATTCCTCTTGGCTCCTCCCGATCAGATGGCTTCCTGTACAAGGCTCCATTGTCATTAAGCTAATCCATCCCACAGCCCTCACAACCATCCAAAAAAAAGCTGAGAGAACCTCAAGCCTGTTGGGAAAATTGAAGAGGCTAACACTGCCATCCATTGGTCCTCTACCGGGCTCACTGGCAGTCACAGCCTCCATCCCCTGACTGTATCTGAAAATCCCGTCTACTACACATGACAGCCTCCTGGTACAAATAATCCAGGTACTATTGGCCCTCCCTGAAGCAGCTCAGCATCTGGAGCACAGCGTCCAGCTCCTAATCCTGTGCTGAAGATGCTGAAACTAAACCAATCACCACCAGATCTGTCTGCACCACCAGGACAGCTAATCTTAATGGGTTTTTCCATTAATTGTTTACTCATATTATTAACAGATTTATGTTGTTTTTAATGAATAACAGACAACAACAGATAAACATGCAACTGTGTCAGATCTTGTCATTTGGGTTGATCCACATATCTTCAAAACCTCAAATCTTTCTAATCCAGCCAATGATCTTCCTGTGATCACAAATTCACTTTTTCACAATAGGAAATTACAGTGGGACACTCTCTACACTCGGTCTCACTGTGATGCTGACAGTGGGACTCTCTCTACACTCTGTCTCACTGTGATGCTGACAGTGGGACACTCTCTACTCTCGGTCTCACTGTGATGCTGACAGTGGGACTCTCTCCCCACTCTGTCTCACTGTGATGCTGACAGTGGGACACTCTCCCCACTCTGTCTCACTGTGATACTGACAGTGGGACACTCTCTACACTCGGTCTCACTGTGATACTGACAGTGGGACACTCTCTGCACTCTGTCTCACTGTGATGCTGACAGTGGGACACTCTCTACACTCGGTCTCACTGTGATGCTGACAGTGGGACACTCTCCCCACTCTGTCTCACTGTGACGCTGATAGTGGGACACTCTCCCCACTCTGTCTCACTGTGATGCTGACAGTGGGACACTCTCTACACTCGATCTCACTGTGATGCTGATAGTGGGACACTCTCCCCACTCTGTCTCACTGTGACGCTGACAGTGGGACACTCTCCCCACTCTGTCTCACTGTGATACTGACAGTGGGACACTCTCCCCACTCTGTCTCACTGTGACACTGATAGTGGGACACTCTCCCCACTCGGTCTCACTGTGATGCTGACAGTGGGACTCTCTCTGCACTCGGTCTCACTGTGATGCTGACAGTGGGACTCTCTCTCACTGTGATGCTGACAGTGGGACTCTCTCTACACTCGGTCTCACTGTGATACTGACAGTGGGACACTCTCTACTCTCTGTCTCACTGTGATGCTGACAGTGGGACTCTCTCTGCACTCTGTCTCACTGTGATGCTGACAGTGGGACTCTCTCTGCACTCGGTCTCACTGTGATGCTGACAGTGGGACTCTCTCGACACTCGGTCTCACTGTGATACTGACAGTGGGACACTCTGCACTCGGTCTCACTGTGATGCTGACAGTGGGACTCTCTCGACACTCTGTCTCACTGTGATGCTGACCGTGGGACTCTCTCTGCACTCTGTCTCACTATGATGCTGACAGTGGGACTCTCTCCACACTCGGTCTCACTGTGATGCTGACAGTGGGACACTCTCCCCACTCTGTCTCACTGTGACGCTAATAGTGGGACACTCTCTACACTCGGTTTCACTGTGATGCTGACAGTGGGACTCTCTCTGCACTCGGTCTCACTGTGATGCTGACAGTGAGACACTCTCTACACTCGTCTCACTGTGATGCTGACAGTGAGACTTTCTCTACACTCAGTCTCACTGTGATGCTGACAGCAGGATACTGTTTCCAATCTTTGAAGACTTTTGCACAGAAGTATCCTGTTCCAAAACTTTCACAGGATTGTTTCTCCGTCTGTTATGCGTGTTCTCCTTATGCTTAAAATTATCCAGAGCTCTTGAATAAACCTTGAGGCCTTATTATGTTCTTTGCTCTGTCACATAACCATCTAAATAAACAAAAGACCATTAACATTGAACAAAACCCATTCACTCAAAAGTAATGCTTTACAAATCCGGCATGGTTGCAGAAACACCAAAAACCAAACAGTTACTAAGTCAAAAACTAGAAACACAACTTCTTTACAAATCTTATTTTAATTATACATATCAATCCCACTCTGAGAATATTATTAGCCATGATCAAATGGTCCAGCAGACTTGATCGACCAAATGGCGTCAATCTGCTTCAATATCATATTGTCTAAAAGGTTATGTCACATGTTTCACAGGTTGAGAGAAAAACAAACAGAAACAAATCTTTGGGAGCTATGAATTACTTTAGGGTCATTCTTAGAGAATTTAATGTCTATTTATTGGTGAGTTTGAGGTATATCTCGGAAGTGTGCTTTTATTTGTGTTTGAATAAAAAGTCCCATGTTCTGTTTTGTGGTTCAAAATGTAAGTTGTCTGTAAACATTGTGTTGAATTAACAAAGGCTAAAGTACATGAAAACACAATCCTTTCATTATTAACTGGAAGTTTGAATTTCTTTTCACAAGTTGTCAGTCTGTATGGAGATGGTAAACAGCCAGTAACTGAGGAGATTTGGCAGAGATCTGGAAATAATACTGGGTTAACAGGAATTAAATTAAAATAGGATACACCAAAAAGAAGATGTTAGGTGAATCCACAGGGAGCACTGAACAAGAGGAGCAAAACCATCCAGTACAATTTGTAATAAGTCTTGCTGTCAACATCACAGTGAGACAGACTGGTGATTGTGTCTTTTTAATATGAGGACATATCTTCTCAAAAATGGAAACATTAACTCTGATTTTACTCTGCAGATGCTGTCAGACGTGCTGAGCTTTTCCAGCAATTTCTGTTTATGTTTCTGATTCCCAGCATCTGCAGTTATAGAGTCATAGAGATATACAGCACGGGAAACAGACCCTTCAGTTCAACTTGTCCATGCCAACCAGATATCCTAAATTATCCATGGTGGCCCAGTGGTTAGCACTGCTGCCTCACAGCACCTGTAGACCCGGGTTCAATTCCCGACTCAGGCGACTGACTGTGTGGAGTTTGCACATTCTCCCCGTGTCTGCGTGGGTTTCCTCCGGGTGCTCCGGTTTCCTCCCACAGTCCAAAGATGTGCGGGTCAGGTGAATTGGCCACGCTAAATTGCCCGTAGTGATAGGTTAAAGGGGTAAAGGTAGGGGTATGGGTGGGTTGCGCTTCGGCGGGTCGGTGTGGACTTGTTGGGCCGAAGGGCCTGTTTCCACACTGTAAGTAATCTAATCTAATCTAATCTTGTCCCATTTGCCAGCACTTGGCCCATATCCCTGTACACCCTTCCTATTCATATACCCATCCAGATTCCTTTTAAATGCTATAATTGTTCCAGCCTCCACCATTTCCTCTGGCAGCTCATTCCATACACGCACCCTTCTTTTGTTTTTTTTAAACTTTTAGTATGTTACTGCTTAAATCTTCCTGCAATAATAATTCTGTTGGACAATTACTTGATTGGGTAACTAGATTTATACATTCAGCTAGCACAGTTGCCCCATCATTCCTACTGTTCTCAGTTGACTTCAATGTTGAATCCCTTCATGTGGACTTTGAAAGGAGCCAATCTCCATTGATGGGTCTGCAGAAAGGTTCATTACTGAACTCTTCAACAACAGGCCTGCATTATTCTGGAAATGTCGAAGGAACGGTCCTTGCGGAAGGCAGAGAGGGGTGGCGAGGGCAAGATGTTCCTGGTGATGGGGTCTAGTTGGAGTTGGTGGAAGTATTTAAGGGTGATGCATTGGGTGAGGAGACTTCTAGTTGGATTTGGTGGAAGTGTCCAATGCATCATCCTTAAACACTTCCGACAACTCCAACTAGACCCCACTACCAAGAACATCTTCCCCTCCCCAGCCCTCTCTGCCTTCCATAAAGACCAATACCCCTGACAGTCCTTGGTTTGTGCCACTCTCCCCACTACACCCCACTCCCCGAACCCCCAGGTACCTTCCCCGCAACCGAAAAAGATGCAAAACCTGCCGGTATATCATCCCCTCGCCTCCATCCAGGGCCCCATATTGTCCTTCCAGGTGAGACAGAGGTTCACCTGCCTCTCCTCCAACCTAGTTTACTGCATCAGGTGTTCCTGATGTGGTCTTCTCTACATCAGGGAGACCGAACGTAAACTTAAGGAAGGGTTCACCGAGCATCGCAGCCGGGCCCACAGAGGCTGACCAGAACTCGCAGTCACCGCCCATTTTAATTCCCCTTCCCACTTCCTTTCTAACATGACCATCCTTGACCTCCACCATTGCAAAAACAAACCACAGTTCCTATTGGAGGAACACCTTATCTTCCGCCTGGGCCGCCTACAGCCCGGTGGACTCAAAATTGAGTTCTCCAATTTCAAATAACCTCCGTTCCCATCCCCCAACTCTCTTCCCAGCCCCTCCCACCTCCCTTCCACTGCTCCTTGCCACCAACCGGAGTCATTCCTCCCATTGACCAATCAGGTCGTACCCTCTACCTGTCTTCACCTATTCCCACTTCACCACTCTGCTCCCGACACCCCCTTTATCTGCAGCTTCCCCCCCACCCCACCCCACCCCCAGGCCTGCTAAAGGGTTACACCCGAAACATTGACTTCTCCACCTCCTGATGCTGCCTGCCTTCCTATGTCCCTCTCCCTCCTGATGCTGCCTGCCTTGCTGTATTCTTCCAGCCTCCTGCCTGTCTACTTTGGATTGCAGCATCTGCAGCTAGTTTGTCTTTAACCATCATAGCTAGTCTGACCCACATGTGACTCATATCTTAGCCACTCTCCAGGATGGGCAAAAGCCTGCTGACCTAGTCATCCTGTAAATGAGGAAATAAAAAAAATGATCTCCACCTGAGTGTTCTTCATCCGTTCACTCCCTCTTCCTTTTTCCTTTTGTAATTGCTTCTGTTCATTCTGCCCATCATGCTATAGACCAAGGGGCAGAGGAATAGTTGCCCCATTGTCTGAGGACCCATGGTCACAGCAGCAGCCATGAAATCAGAAATGAGGCCTTCACTGAAGGAGACAAGAGGAGCATCAGTGGAGACCATCAAGGGTTAAGGGGGTAGACTATCAAATAACCCAGAACAAAACACCAGTAAAACTGGTGAAGGAAACACCCCATTAGTGCAATGTGTGTATACTTCAAAATGGGAGTCCAGTACACCCAGTATTTCATTGCTAGGAATTTGCCTTTCTTACCATTTTATTTTTCTCTCTGGGAATTAAAAGTAAAAATTTAAAAGGGAGGTGATTCAGTTTAAGAATTTTCTGTTTCTTCTAGAATTTCCTGATACACCAACCTCCATTTGTGACTCAACCTAAATATCTGATTCGACTATCGAACTCAGTAAGACCCACTGTTTACTCAGTTGGATGGGTGGCTGGTTTGCAGTGCAGGGTGATGCCAACAATGTGGGTTCAATTCCCACTCTGGCTGAGGTTACCATAAAGGACTCTTCTTCTCTACCTTTCCCCCTCGCCTGAAGCTTGGTGACCATCAGGTTAAACCAGCACCAGTTGTCTCTCCCTAATGAGACATGTGTCTATGGTCTGGGAAGACATAATGGGCAATAGTGAGGCCACACCTGCAATATTGTGTGCAGTTTTGGTCTCCTTATCTGAGGAAAGATATTTTTGTAATTGACAAAGGCAGAGAGGATTACCAATTTGATTCCTGGATGGCAAGACTGACATATGAGGTGAAATTGAGTCAGTTAGATCTGTATTCACTGGACTTTAGAAGAATGAGGAGTGATCTACAGAAGCCTGCAAAATTCTAATGGGTCTAGGAAGGTGAGAAAGTGGAAAGATGTTTCTGATGGTCGGTGGTGGGGGAGGGGGAAGCGGGAGTCCAGAACCATGGTTTAAGGATAAGGGATAAACCTTTCAGGACTGAGACTGAGATGAGGAGAAATGTTTTCACCCAGAGAGTGGTGACCTTCTGGAGGTCACTATCACAGAAAGTGGTTGAAGCCAAAACAAAGTAAGTAGATATAGCTCTTGTGGCTAAAGGGATCAAGGGATAAGTGGCGTGGGGGCAGGATGAAGCTATTGAACTCAATGATCAGCCACGATCATTTTGAATGGTGGAAGGGCCTACTCCTGCACCAATCTTTTTCTTCCTATGTTTCTGTAGTGACTTTACCTTTAATGCTGGCTTGAATTATTTAATGGTTTGGAAAAAAATGCAGAAGCCCTTCCAATGAAAAATAGTTTGATTTGCCATCCTTCCCCTCTCAACAACAGGCCAGCCATTCCAGCATTAAACATCCAGCTACTGTGGCCCTCTCCACTTGTGTTCAGTGCCGTGCCATACAATCAGGATTGTCACAGAAAATGGTTAATGTTTCTAAAAAACAAAATAGCTGTTTGCTTTTTGACAATGTGTGGTTTTCAGCAAGTTCCCCAGGTTACAGGAACCTGATTTGAAAAAAAAACATTACTTCCATGAGGAAAAAGCTAGTTCTTTCATGCCTGATATTTCTATGTTTTTACTTATTAGGATTTTATTGAGTTACAACTCCACTCAAAAGATGCTCAAGAGGGCATGATTAGTTGTTCGCTGAAGATCACAGCTATTGTGATAACAACACCCATTCAACAATTAAGTCAACTTTACTGCTGCCTCCCACATCGTCTTCCTGTATTGAACAGTGTGTGAAAACACCATGATTTGTGAACACCCCAGCCACTGACCTGCAAGATCTATGATCTATGAAAACATTGCTGCAATCATTGCGTGTGCCTCCAAGCTGTTGATGTGTTTATACTCTAGCTGTGGGCGAGATATAGTTTAAGTGTTGATGAGCTGTGCTGTTTACCTCATGCTTTTTCTACTTAAGTGCCACCTCAGTGTCTGTGAGCAGTGATTATTAAGGTCCCTGACCTATAAGCCACGATAGACAGATACTGCAGCTCACCACTGTTCCGAGGTACCACATCATTTAAGCCTTCTAAACACCAGTTATCATACTCTCAAAGGAGGATTAAAATTGCCATCCCACTGTATGTGACCTATACTAGAATACTGCTTTGAGAAAAAAAGAGAAGAATTTAAAAAAATAAGGTGCCTTATATCCATTGCTTTTAATGGGTTAATTTGCTGGTTATAATGTACTGGAGATAAGAAATAGGAACTGAAGTAGGCCATTCAGCCCCTCAAACCTGCTCTAACATTGAAATGATCATGACTGATCTCATCTTGGGATCAGCTCCACTTTCCCACCTATTCTCCATAATCCTCAACCCATTATTAATTAAAAAACATGTCTATCTCCTCCTTAAATTGACTGCATGTCCCAACATCCACCCCACTCTGGGGAAAAGGGCTCACCAGGTTAATATCTAATACTCCAGACTTCATACAGCTCAGTCAGATGGCTGAAGTTAATCAAGAATTTTGGGGTTTCCATCCCATCGCCCTCCGCTCACCACACTGGAGGGCTGAGCCCATGCTCACGAGACTGACGTGCCCCACAGCTATTTTATGGTCTGATGGTTCATTAATTGGCTGAAGGTGGACTAAGCCAACAGGGAGGAAGCTACGCCTCCCAAAGCTGCCAGTCAATAATGCTTGTCACCAGCTGTCTCCTCCCAGCACCGCCACCATGAATGGTGGCCAAAGCCAGGACTGCAAGTGTCCCAAACACATGACGGCTATGATGGGGCCGAGAACAATGTTGAACTTGGATGTTGCCGGTGCTGGGCTGGCAGGAATTGACAATGGGTGAGGCAAGGACTTGCGTACAGGGTTGAGGAGGAAGGAGAATATGGGGATAAAGACCTGGGGGAAGGAGGGGGTGGGTGGGTGGGAATAGCTATCCTCTAATTGGCATGTGGGATCACCTGTAATAAGAGGCAAACCCACAGTCTTGGAGGGAGATTGAAGTGCCCCGAATACCTGCTGTTTCCAACATTATAACAGAGTGATTATGCTCAGAAAAATACTACTTTTCTGTGAAGCACTCTGGGTTAATGTGAGACCTTGACAGGTGCTATATGAATATCAGTTCTTTTTATCATTGTTTACTCTTTCAATTTCTATCTTTTCCAAAAGGATTTTCTCATATGGGAATATATTTGCAGTCTCTTCGTGCCCCATTATATGTTGTACCTTGATCTCCGAGGTAGCAATGACAGATAGTGTTCAACTAAGGGACTGGCATGATAATTTAATGACAAGTCACACAACACCAGGTTACAGTCTAACAGGTTTATTTGGAAGCACTAGCTTTCAGAGTGCTGCTCCTTCATCAGGCAGCTAGTGAGTCCCCTGATCCTGCTCCACTGGTTATCTGATGAAGGAGCAGCGCTCTGAAAGCTAATGCCTCCAAATCAACCTGTTGGACTATAACCTGGTGTTGTGTGATTTTGAACTTTGTCCACCCCAGTCCAACATCGGCACCTCCTCATCATCATAATTTAGAATTACTCAACTATTTCTTTTCTCAGTTTGTAAGGAACATGCAAATAAGCAATTTTCAGTGTCTGTTTTTTTGTTGAGGTTTGTCTGAAAAAGGATAATTGCACCAGGTGACCCTGTCCCGGATTGACCACTTATTGGTTGACATGGGGGAAGAGGTCAACTAACTCTGTTGGCTGAACAGCTGGTTTGAGACGCAGAGTGTCATGTTCTGAGGAAGGGTCACTCGACCCATAAAGTTAACTCTGATTTCTCTCCACAGATGCTGTCAGACCTGCTGAGCTTTTCCAGCAATTTCTGCTTTTGTTAATAATCCTCAACTCCATCTTCCTGCCTTTCCCCCCATAAACCTTCATTCACATTCATGTAAAACAACGATTTGTGGATACTGGAGATGTGAAACAATACCAGAAATTGCTGGAGAAACTCAGCAGGTTTGGCAGCATCTGTGGAGAGAGAAAAACAGAGTTAACATTTCCGGTCCAGTGACCCTTATTCAGAACCATTGATGATTCTTCTGAATCAGTCACCAATGATTCCCTTCCTGTCACATGGCAGACACCATGGACCAGCTGTGGTAGGAGTGAATGTTTAAGGTGATATTGATGATGCAGCATGTTTTGTCTTGGCTAGTGTTGAGCTTCTGACTCATGCCTAGTAGATGGCAGAAAGGATGTGGACAGTTTGGAGGTGATACACATGCAGGAATACTCAGCTTCTGATCTTCTCTTGCAGCAATGACATTGACACAGCTGGACATGACACTACAAGCCCTAATCAAACTAATTGGAGAAACCATAAATGATATTTCAGCGAGTTCTGTTTTGAGATCGCCTGCTTTAAAACAAATTGTCATAAATGTGAAGACACACAATGAAGAAATAGCTCTCAGAAAATAAAACCTATTTGCGCTTTCTGTACAGTGTTTAAAATCACACAACATCAGGTTACAATCCAACAGGTTTACTTGGAAGCTTTCAGAGTGAAAGCTAGTGCTTCCAAATAAACCTGTTGGATTGTGACCTGGTGTTGTGTGATTTTTGTCTAACCCCAGCTCCTCCACATCATTTCTGTACAGCAGCAGAGGGACATTGTTGACTTATGAACAAAACAAACTGCTTTTAAGAGCCCACTCTGGAATGGGAGCTCAATATCTTGTTATGAAGGTGTAGGTTTGTACTGAACCTTTAAGAAGGAGGAAAGAAAAAGAGAAGAAAAAAGAAAGAAGAAGAAAAGGAAAGAAAAAAGAAAAAGAAAAGAGAAAAGAAAAGAGAAAAGAAAAGAGAAAAGAAAAGAGAAAAGAAAAGAGAAAAGAAAAGAGAAAAGAAAAGAGAAAAGAAAAGAGAAAAGAAAAGAGAAAAGAAAAGAGAAAAGAAAAGAGAAAAGAAAAGAGAAAAGAAAAGAGAAAAGAAAAGAGAAAGAAAAAAGAAAAAGAAAAGAGAAAAGAAAAGAGAAAAGAAAAGAGAAAAGAAAAGAGAAAAGAAAAGAGAAAAGAAAAATGGAAGAAAGAGCTAACAAGGACTGACTGAAAGCACAGAGTGTGTTGAACATTTTAAAAATGTAACATTTGGTTGAAACAAATAGCTGGACCTGCATTGTCATGAAACAAAAAAAAATTCAAATTTGGCCAGATTAAATATATGCCCCAGATACCAAAATCCAAGCAAATTTGAATTTTACTGTTTGGGATGACATCAAACCAATTATATGATCCAATGTTTCAGGGTACAAAACCAGACTTCTTGTACAGTTCAAGGGAGAACTGCAAAGAGCAGCTAAGCGAGCACCAACGTAAGGCCAGCAGGGCAACACTGCCATTGGTGCAGCAGAGTACCCAAGCTGACCTAGAGAAATCTACAGAGAAAGTTTGACATCCAAAAACAATAACTGGCCTTGAAAGTGATTTGCTGTAAATTTAAAAGGGAATTTATCAGACCAGTATTGTGAAGTGGGAAGTAAAAGATAGAGTTAAGAGAAAGGAGTTGCAAAGAGTTGTTGTTTTAATGTTCTCTTTTCGACTTAAAAAGAGTAAAATAGTTAACTTTTACTTTAAATAGTGAGATCTGGGATGGCCTTTACCTCTTGAAATTTAACAGATTATGGCGCAAGATGAGCTTCTGTGTGTGTCGGGTTTAAGTTAGCTGAGGGGTTTACCCCATGTCATACCAATCTCTAGCATCCTTCATTGACAGGGTGCTGCATTCCAGGTGAAATGTTATTCCAAGGGATACCAATAGAAGGAGAGAGTCCTCTAATACCATTCAGGTGGTGAGCTGGGGATTTATTCTGTGGTGTGACCAACATTTATCCTCATTCATCACCAAAAACGGATTTGACCATGCATTCACCTCATTGCTGCTTGTCTGACCATGCTGTGCACAAATTGTCTGATATCTGCCAAGCAGATAGCTTTCCCTTCAGGTAACTTGAATTTTTGATTGTATTCATTCCAATTGCTTGTAATGTACTTATTGAACGATCTTTTAAGGTGACAACTCAGAAGAATTGCATTAATAATGCATCAGTGAAGATCTGTATTGAAACATTTCAAAAATATAATTGTCGAAAGACTGCAAAATACACATTTGAAAGATTAATGTTTTATAACCACACTTTCCATTCAACAGCAATCTCACAGCAATAATGTTACAAAGCAACTTCTTCTTAAATATGAGAGAGAATTCTGTTATTTTTATTTAAACTGACACTCATTGCAGCACAGTCTACATGAACCGAAATAAGTCATTCCACTCAATGATTATGAATCTCTTGATTATGCTCTCGTGTCCATGTATTTTAAAACATCCCTTTTAAACTGTACATGAGTCCAAGGTGTACCCCTTTCCCTGAACTGACCCATTTTCAAAGCTGTCAGTCCATGCCAACTTTGATTAGTATCCAAGCAACATTACCAATGCTGACTCTCCAGCACCACCATCCCTGGGGGGATTTATCAAGGGTCTAACTGGTATAAATAGTGTGGCTACAAGTGCAGGTCAGAGGTGGAGAATTCTGCAGAGTTCAACTTACTTCCAGACTCCCTGAAGCCTGCCAAGCATTTAGAAGGTGTAGGCCAGGAGTTCCAAATGATGGAGTTTCTTTGTTTCAGTGTAACTCCAGACGCCAGAACACACCCAGCACAAAGCAGCTTGCTTAACTGAAAACCCATTCACTTGCTCAATGATCACTAATCTGCCTTGTGTATCAGAGCCACTGCAGCAACATGCCAAAGCACCATCCAATTCCATGGCCTCTGTTATAGGATCCCTACAGTGCAGAAAGAGTCCATTCGGCCCACTGATAACACAGCAACCCTCTGCAGAGTGCCCCACCCAGACCCACATACTATTCCCGATGACTCCACATTTCCCATGGCTAACTCACCTAGACTGCACACTATGGGTCACTTTAGCTTGGCCAATCCAACCTGACCTGTGAGAGGAAACCAGAGCACTCAGAGGAAACCCACACAGACACAGGGAGAATGTGTAAACTCCCCACAGAGAGCTGCCCGTGGCTGGAATCGAACCCTAGTCCCTGGTGCTGTGAGGCAACAGAGATAACCACTGAGTCACTGTGCCCCTGAGAAGGACAAGAGTAGCAGACAGATGGAAATAGCTCATCCTGCAGGCTTCTCTCCAGATCATGCACCATCCCTGCCCTGGGGAATAGCATCAGCTTCACTGCTGCAGGATCAAAATCCTGCAACTTCCCTCTCACAGTCAATGGGTGTGTCCATGCTCCATGGCCTGTTTTTGAAGGATAATTAGGAATGTGCACTAAATACAAGGCTTGCCAGTAATGGCCACATCAAATGAATGTTGATTCCTCAGAAACAAACTCAAACAGGCAGACACAAAGCAACCAAAAACTACAGCCACATTACTTTACAACAAAGACATATCAGAAATTACTTCCAAACAACTCAGACCCCTTGGCATCAAGGTAACCCACAAACCTACTAACACACTGAAACAGCGACTAATGAACCTAAAGGATCCATTAGATACCACCAGCAAAATCATTTATAAGATACCATGAAAGAACTGTAAAAAACACTATGTTGGACAAACTAGCAGGAAACTTGCCACCAAGATACATGAACACCAACTGCTCACCAAAAGACACGACCCACTCTCACTAGTTTGCATACATACAGACAAAGAAGGACGCCACTTTGACTGGGACAACACATACATCTCAGGACAGGTGAAACAAAGACACGCACGAGAAATCCAAGGCTTGGCATTCTAACCAGAACTCCTTCAATAAACACATCGATTTAGACCTACCTTCACTTGATAAAATGAACTGGAAATGACATCACCCACCTGAAGAAACCAAGATCTATAGATAGAGACGGGACATACTACCAGCACTTCACCAGAGACTGTCACCTAGTATGGTGATGAAACATCTGAAAATAAACCTTCAAGCCCAGTGAGCTAACTGACAGACTTAACATGAAAGTCCTGTCCAATAAAAACCAGGAAAAATCCAACCGGGTCTTCATCAGCAAAGTGATGCAAAAGGTCATTGACGGTGTCAACAAGTAATAATCTGCTCAGTGGCATTCAGTTTGGAGTCAAACAGAGCTATTCTGCTCCGAAGCACATCACAGCTGCTCCAGACAGAAGAGCTGAACTCAAGGGGAGGGGTGAAAGTAACTGCCCTTTGATACCAAGACATTGCTTGACTGAGTGTGGCATCAAGGGACCCGATCAAAACTGGAATCAGCGTAAACCTTAGGAAAGCAATTCTCAGCTTGAAGTCATATTTAACACAAAGGAAGTGGGTAGCACTGCTACCTCACAGCGCCAGGGACCCAGGTTCACTTCCAGCCTCAGGCGACTGTCTGTTGGAGTTTGTAGATCCTCCCTGCGTCTGCGTGAGTTTCCTCCGGGTGCTCTGGTTTCCCCTCTCAATCCAAAGATGTGCAAGGGAGGTGAATTGGTCATGCTAAATTGCCCATAGTGTTCGGTGCATTAGTTAGGGGGAATGGATCTGGGTGGGTTCCTCTTCAGAGAGTCGGTGTGGACTAGTTGCGCCGAAGGGCCTGTTTCCACACTATAGGGAATCTATTCTCATCTAATCTGATCAAAATATGGTAGTACTTGATGGAGGTCAATCATCTCCATCCCTGGCCATCATGTCAGGAGTTCCTCAGGATAGTGTCGTTGGCCTGACCACCTTCAATGTTTCATCAATAAGGTCAGACATGGGGATAGTCATTGTTCACACAGTGCTCAGGACTATTTGTGACTCCTCAGATACTGAAGCAGTCCATGTCCAAATGCAACAAAATCTGGATGACATTTGGATTTGGGTTGGTGACTGGTGAGTAACATTCGTAGCACATAATTGTCAGGCAATGTCCATCAAGAGAGAATCTCTCAGTATCTCTCTGTTTTTCAATGACATTCATCAAGTTCTGTATTTCTTGTTTTTGTATTAATGTATCTATTTATTAATTTCCAGGTTGCATAGGTTTTTCTAACTACTGTCTCATTAAGACCTGCCATATTGAAAGAATATGATAGCCCTTCATTGTAAAGTATCCACCCTGTGCCACAACCATGATCCTTTAAGTCAGGTAGAATACAAAATGTGAATGATTTTTCCTTTAAAATACTCAGCTCAGTTTTGTCTCCTGGTACTATACTCCACCAATGGCAGTCTCGAAGTCTGAAACATCAAGTCACAGTCCACTGCTCACATTCAGCTCTTGCGTCTGTCTCTGGCTCACATGGGTCTGAAGTAAAGTGATTCTGGCAGAACACGAACTGAACATCAGTGACCAGGTGATCTGTGAGTGAGGGTGGGGTCACTCAATGGTGATAGTCGTTGCACCCTCGATTAGTTTCCTGTAATTTAGATAAACTATCCTTTCTACAATGGCCTCGTTTCTGTGAAACATGGTTTCTGATTAGCTATGGGGCTTCAATCCAGTGAAGTTACATGGGCATTTGGAAGAATATCCATGGATTTATGAATAACAAGGCAGCCGCCCAGTCACTATTCTTGATGCCTATTTACTTTAGTTGCTCCCAACTTTGGGGGTGGCATAATGGCTCTGTGGTGAGCATGACAGCCTCACAACATCAAGGTCCCACATTCGATTCCAGCCTGGGGCCATCCTCTGTGTGGAGTTTGCACCTTCTCCCTGTGTCTGTGTGGTTTCCTCCGGGTGCCCTGGTTTCCTCCCACAGTCCAAAGATGTGCAGGTTAGGTGAGTTGGCTGTGCTAAATTACCCATAGCATTCAGGGATGTATTGGTTAGATAGAGTCATAGAGATGTACAGCATGGAAACAGACCCTTCGGTCCAACCCGTCTGTGCCGACCAAACATCCCAACCCAATCTAGTCCCACCTGCCAGCACCCGGCCCATATCCCTTTAAACCCTTCCTATTCATATACCCATCCAGATGCCTCTTAAATGTTGCAATTGTACCAGCCTCCACCACATCCTCTGGCAGCTCATTCCATACACGTACCACCCTCTGCATGAAAACGTTGCCCCTTAGGTCTCTTTTATATCTTTCACCTCTCACCCTAAACTTATGCACTCTAGTTTTGGACTCCCCGACCCCAGGGAAAAGACTTTGTCTATTTATCCTATCCATGCCCCTCATAATTTTGTAAACCTCTATAAGATCATCCCTCAGCCTCCAACGCTCCAGGGCAAAAAAATCCAGCCTGTTCAGCCTCTCCCTGTAGCTCAGATCCTCCAACCCTGGCAACATCCTTGTAAATCTTTTCTGAACCCTTTCAAGTTTCACAATATATTTCTGATAGGAAGGAGACCAGAATTGCACGCAATATTCCAACAGTGGCCTAACCAATGTCCTGTACAGC